>NW_027442010.1:0-300000 GCF_048569485.1 Anomaloglossus baeobatrachus | reverse complement strand
CTGACAGCGCTGACAGGAGTGAAGCCAAGATCGTCACAGCAGGCAATGATATCATCTAACATCCCTGCCTGCGCTGCAATGTGAGAGGCTGCTGAGCCTGCAATGAAGGCAGCCGCAGGGCTGGAGCGGGACACAGACTGCACGGGCACTCCTGCTATCCTGAGCAGGGGGCCTGGTGCTGGCGGTGACACCGTGGGCGGGGAGAGTACGGGGTGCGGAGGAATGTGTGGGAGGGTGCAGGGAAGAGGGGCGGGGACTCCACACACTGTACCCGCCCAGCAGGGCGGCAACATGCAGTTCCAAATTTGCATGTCAACATGGTCCTGCCCATGTTGACATGAAATGACCGAAGCAGCAAAATCGCGGCAGGAGCGATCACATGACCGCTCTGAGCCGGGGGAGAAAGGCTGACAGCAGGGCAGGTAAGTGGTCACTAGCTACTTACCTGCCCCAATAGGGTAATAATGAAGAAAAGTCAAAATAAGCCGGATAACCCCTTTAATTATAAAGGCCATATATCAGAGGTTAGAGGTGGTAACCTATTTAACCTCATAACGACGGCCGTACGACTTAAAGCGGCGGCAAAACAGGGTACTTATTCTGTTCCGCCGCTTTAAAGCGGCGGCCCGAAAAAACCCTGTAGCGCCCCCCAGCGACCGAAAATCTCGGGGGTTTCAGCTACCGGGGGTAGCTGAGACCCCCCAGATTATGAATCGGGGTGTTTTTTTTGGACCCCGATCATGTGATCGGCGGTATACACCGTATACCGACGAACACATGAAAAAAAAAGAAATGGCCGGTAAAACTGATTTCTTTTTCATCTGACATGATCAAACATGTCAGATGAGAAAGAAATCTAACCCCCTAGTGCCCCCAAAGCCCCCGGTACCGGAGAGTCCCCCCACCCCCACCCCTACCCCCACCGGACATCCAAAATGGCGCCGAAGCGCACAGAAAACTGCCGCCGGCGCCGGCTCTGCAGTCATTTCCCTCCGATCTGAAATGATCAAACATTTCAGATCGGAGGGAAATGTCCTCCCCCTGACCCCTCCTCCGGTCCACCGGAGCCCTCTGGTCACCGGAGCCCCCTCCGGTTCTCCAGAGCCACCACCCCCCTCCCCCCTCCGGAGCGTGGAAGATGGCGGCGCACAGCGCGCGGCCGCCTTCATTCTGCTCTTTCTGCCGCATGTGACACGTCACATGCGGCAGAAAGGTGTCCCCAGGTCCCACTAGGTCACCCCCCGTCACCCCCCGTCACCCCCCCCCCCAAGCCCCCGGTTATACGTTACCTGTCTGCCGCTCCGGGCCCGCGATCGCCGCCTCCTTCTTCAATGCTGGCGGCGCATGCGCAGACAGCGGCTGTCAGCTGGATCCCTGCAAGCAGGAATCCTGCTGACGTCGCTGATGCACAGGCTCCACTGTGGACCGGGGGAGGGTGAGTGCAGTGATCTGCAGCCACACTCCTCACATGGAGAGGCTGCTGTTCCAGAAAATGGGGGGTACGTTCTGTGAGCGTGCCCCTCATATTCTGGAATGAGGTTACTGCAGGTCACTCTGCCCTAGGTTGGACCGGAGCAGTGTGAGTGCAGTATTCTCAGATTACTGCACCCACACTGCTCATGGAGAGCTTGCTCTTCCAGAAAATGGGGGATACGTTCCCTGAACGTGCCCCCCATATTCTAGAAGATCCAGAGCCGGCGTGGGACCTCCAAAATGGATTACAGCGACCGGAATTTCTTTATTTTCAATAAATTGGTAAAAGAGGAATGTTTCGGGGAGTGTTTTTTCAAATAAATTTTTTTTTTGTCTTTTTTTTTTCTATTACTGACTGGGTTAGTGATGTCGGGTATCTGTTCAGATGCCGTGACATCACTAACCCCAGGGCTTGATGCCAGGTGACATTACAGCTGGTATCAACCCCATATATTACCCCGTCTGCCACCGCACCAGGGCGCGGGATGAGCTGGGGCGAAGCGCCAGGATTGGCGCATCTAATGGATGCGCCACTTCTGGGGCGGCTGCGGCCTGCTATTTTTAGGCTGGGAAGAGTCCAATAACCATGGCTCTTCCCACCCTGAGAATACCAGACCCCAGCTGTCCGCTTCACCTTGGCTGGTGATCTAATTTGGGGGGGACCCCACGTTTTTTTTTTTTTTTAAAAAACGCCTGGGGAGCCCTCCAAATTGATCACCAGCCAAGGTGAAGCTGTCAGCTGTGGTTTGCAGGCTACAGCTGTCTGCTTTACCCTAGCTGGCTATCAAAAATAGGGGGGACCCCACGTCGTTTATTTTAATTATTAATTTTTTGGGGGGCTAAATACAAGGCTAGGCACCCTTTAGTGCCACATGAAAGGCACTAAAGGGCGCCAGCTTAGAATATGCAGGGGAATGGGACGTTATATTTGTTTGACATCTATCCATTCATCCATTGTAGCATTTTACGCTGTGTGCCCACAATCAGGGTTTGCAGCGTTTTGGGCGCAGAGTGTTTTCCCTGTGTCCATAACGCTGCGTTGTGCAGTAGAAGCACAGTGGAAGGATTTTTAGAAATCCCATGCCCAATGTGCTTCTTTTCTCCGCAGCATAAACCGACCTGTGGCGCAGCTTCCCGAGCCTCAGCATGTCAATTTATGCTGCGGAGATGAGTGTTCTCTGCAGGTAGCATAGAGCTCCACAGCGGCCTGAACCCAAATCGTGGGCTTGGGCAGCTGCGTTCTCCCGTGGACAACACTCACATCTCTGCAGGAGGCTGACACTGTGTACTAGATGCCGTGTCGCTGGATCATGGCCACATAGCCTAACAGTGAGACATTTGTTGCTACAGCAACATTTTTGTGAAGTACCTGTGGATTCAAAATGCTTACTATACTCCTGAATAAAATCCAGTTTCCAAAGAAGGGAATTTTGTTACTTACCGTAAATTCCTTTTCTTCTAGCTCTTATTGGGAGACCCAGACGATTGGGGTATAGCTACTGCCCTCCGGAGGCCACACAAAGCACTACACTAAAAAGTGCAAGGCCCCTCCCCTTCTGGCTATACCCCCCCGTGGTATCACGGGTTCTCTAGTTTTAGTGCCAAAGCAAGAAGGAGGAAGCCAATAACTGGTTTAAACAAATTAACTCCGAATAACGTCGGAGAACTGAAAAACCGTTCAACATGAACAACATGTGTACCCGCAAACAACAAAAAAATCCCGAAGGACAACAGGGCGGGTGCTGGGTCTCCCAATAAGAGCTAGAAGAAAAGGAATTTACGGTAAGTAACAAAATTCCCTTCTTCTTCAGCGCTCTATTGGGAGACCCAGACGATTGGGACGTCCAAAAGCTGTCCCTGGGTGGGTAAAGAGATACCTCATGTTAGAGCTGCAAAACAGCCCTCCCCTACGGGGATGTCACTGCCGCCTGCAGGACTCTTCTACCTAAGCTGGCATCCGCCGAAGCATAGGTATGCACCTGATAATGTTTGGTGAAAATGAGCAGACTCGACCAGGTAGCTGCCTGGCACACCTGTTGAGCCGAAGCCTGGTGTCGCAAAGCCCAGGACGCACCCACAGCTCTGGTTGAGTGGGCTTTCAGCCCTGAAGGAACCGGAAGCCCAGCAGAACGGTAGGCTTCCAGAATTGGTTCTTTGAACCATCGAGCCAGGGTGGCTTTAGAAGCCTGCGACCCCTTGCGCTGGCCAGCGACAAGGACAAAAAGTGCATCTGAACGGCGGATAGGCGCCGTGCGAGAAATATAGATTCTGAGTGCTCTCACCAGATCTAGCAAACGTAAGTCTTTCTCATACCGGTGAACCGGCTGAGGACAAAAGGAAGGCAAGGATATATCCTGATTAAGATGAAACGAGGATACGACCTTAGGGAGAAACTCCGGAATGTGGCGCAGCACTACCTTGTCCTGGTGGAACACCAGGAAGGGAGCCTTGGATGACAGAGCTGCCAGCTCAGACACTCGCCGAAGCGATGTGATCGCAACAAGAAACGCCACTTTCTGTGACAGGCGAGAAAAGGAAACGTCCTTTAGAGGCTCGAAGGGCGGCTTTTGCAGAGCAACTAGTACTCTGTTCAGATCCCATGGATCTAACGGCCGCTTGTACGGGGGCACAATATGACAGACCCCCTGTAGGAACGTGCGCACCTTAGGAAGACGTGCTAGACGCTTCTGAAAAAACACAGATAGTGCCGAGACCTGCCCTTTAAGGGAGCTGAGCGACAAGCCCTTTTCCAACCCCGATTGTAGGAAGGAAAGAAAAGTAGGCAATGCAAATGGCCAGGGAGACACTCCCTGAGCCGAGCACCAGGTTAAGAAAATCTTCCACGTTCTGTGGTAGATCTTAGCAGAGGTGGACTTCCTAGCCTGTTTCATGGTGGCAACGACCCCTTGGGATAATCCTGAAGACGCTAGGATCCAGGACTCCATGGCCACACAGTCAGGTTCAGGGCCGCAGAATTCCAATGGAAAAAACGGCCCTTGGGACAGTAAGTCTGGCCGGCCTGGTAGTGACCACGGTCGGCCGACCGTGAGATGCCACAGATCCGGGTACCACGATCTCCTCGGCCCGTCTGGGGCGACGAGTATGACGCGGCTGCAATTGGATCTGATGTTTTTGCGCAGTACTCTGGGCAAGAGTGCCAGAGGTGGAAACACATATGTGAGCCGGAACTGCGACCAATCTTGCACTAAGGCGTCTGCCGCCAGAGCTCTGTGATCGCGCGATCGTGCCATAAATGCCGGGACCTTGTTGTTGTGCCGAGACGCCATTAGGTCGACGTCCGGCACCCCCCAGCGGCGACAGATTTCCTGAAACACGTCCGGGTGAAGGGACCATTCCCCTGCGTCCATACCCTGGCGACTGAGGAAGTCTGCTTCCCAGTTTTCTACGCCCGGGATGTGAACTGCGGATATGGTGGATGCTGTGTCCTCCACCCACATGAGGATTCGCCGGACTTCCTGGAAGGCTTGCCGACTGCGCGTCCCTCCTTGGTGGTTGATGTATGCCACCGCTGTGGAGTTGTCCGACTGGATTCGGATCTGCTCTCTTTCTAGCCACTGCTGGAAAGCTAGTAGGGTAAGATACCCTGCCCCGATTTCCAGAACATCGATCTGAAGGGTGGACTCCTGCTGAGTCCACGTCCCCTGAGCCCTGTGGCGGAGACAAACTGCTCCCCACCCTGACAGACTCGTATCTGTCGTGACCACTGCCCAGGATGGGGGTAGAAAGGATCTTCACTGTGACAATGAGGTGGGAATAAGCCACCATTGCAGAGAGTCCTTGGCCGTCTGGGAAAGGGAGACTTTCCTGTCCAGGGAGGTTGACTGCCCGTCCCATTGGCGGAGAATGTCCCCTTGCAGTTGGCGCAGATGAAACTGCGCAAAGGGAACTGCCTCCATGGCTGCCACCATCTTCCCTAGGAAGTGCATGAGGCGCCTTAAGGGGTGCGACTGGCCTTGAAGGAGAGACTGCACCTCTGTTTGCAGTGAACGCTGCTTGTTCAGCGGAAGCTTCACTATCGCTGATAGAGTGTGAAACTCCATGCCGAAATACGTTAGTGATTGAGTCGGTGACCGATTTGACCTTGCCAAATTGATGATCCACCCGAAAGTCTGGAGAGTCTCCAGCGTAACATTCAGGCTGCGTTGTCATGCCTCGAGGGAGGGTGCTTTGACGAGTAGATCGTCCAAGTAAGGGATCACCGGGTGTCCCTGAGAGTGCAAGACTGCTACCACTGCTGCCATGACCTTGGTGAACCCCCGTGGGGCTGCCGCCAGACCGAATGGCAGAGCTACGAACTGAAGATGGTCGTCTCCTATCACAAAACGTAGAAAAACGTTGGTGCTCCGTAGCAATTGGCACGTGGAGATAGGCATCTTTGATGTCTGTTGAGGCAAGGAAGTCTCCTCGAGACATTGAGGTAATGACGGATCGGAGGGATTCCATCCGGAACCGCCTGGCGTTCGCATGCTTGTTGAGCAGTTTTAGGTCCAGAACAGGACGGAAGTCCTTTTTTGGAGCCACAAAGAGATTGGAGTACAAACCCTCGCCCTCGTTCCTGAGGGGGGACAGGGATCACCACTCCTTCTGCTCTTAGAGCGTCCACCGCCTGCAGCAGGGCATCTGCTCGGTGGGGAGGTGGGGCCGTTCTGAAGAATGGAGTCGGAGGACGAGAACAGAACACTGTCCTGTGCACGTGAGCACAAAGTCCGTCACCCACCGGTCTGTGACCTGTGGCAGCTAAATGTCGCCAAAGGCGGGGGAATCTGCCATCAACCGCGGATGCGGAGAGAGAGAGAGAGCTGAGAGTCATGAGGAGACCGCCTTGGTAGCGGTTCCTCCGGCTGCCTTCCTTGGGCGTGATTGAGCCCGGCCGGAATCTGAGCCCGTCTGAGGTTTTGTAGCCCTTTTGCACGAGGACAATTGGGACCTACCCGAGCTTGGGAAGGACCGAAACCTCGACTGTACTTTTAGGACAGCATTAATAGGGTAAGTCGCAGTGCAGACATTGCGGAGTTACGGACGCCTCTGCGGTACAGATGTACATGTGCTCAAGGCCAGCTGCACAAGAACAGCTGAAAAGGTTAGGTTGCCTATACCGCTGTGAATGCCGGAGCAACCGACACGCCGATAGCCTCCTAGACAGATTTCAACCAGAGTCCATCTGTCTGTGAATGGCATCTTTAAGTGAAGCCCCATCTCCAGTGCAACTATGGCTCTAGACGCAAGCCTGGAGATTGGAGAATCCACCTTTGGACCCTGGGTCCAGCGCTTGACCACGTCAGGGGAAAAGGGATAACGTGTATCTTAAAAACGTTTGGAGAAGACGCTTATCTGGTAAGCGTGGTGTTTCTGGACTGCTTCTCTGAAGTCAGCGTGGCCAGAAAAATACTCAATATCCGTTTGAGATACTGAAAAGGGACTTCTCCTGCTGTGAAGCTGACTCCTCCACTGGGGGAGCTGAGGGAGAAAGATCCAACCTTCCATTGATGGACGCTATAGGATCATTCCGTATGGCGTTACCATCCGGTGTATCCGGATTGAAAGCGATGTCAGGATCAAAGTCCTGGAGAGCTGCCTTATCATACAGAGAGTCCTCCTGGGACCCCCCCGTTCCAAATGAGGTTGGTCAGGAAGATTGCCCATGGCCTGTCTGGACTGCAAGTCTCTATCTTATGACAATATATTTGTCGAAACTGCAACTCCGTCCCTGTCCTTGGACAGGGATGACAGGTGGTTTCTTTGGCCACGACTAGTAGAGACCCCGGCAGACGAAGTGCTAGAGACCCCGGCAGACGAAGTGCTACAGGGGAGCATGCACACAATGGGACGGTGTCATGAACAGCCTCCCATGTAGTAAAAACAGCACTGAAAATCTGTGTTGCTTTTTTGCCGCTGCCGACTAGCCATCTAGAAGTATATAGCCAAGATTGGTGACCGTACAGTGCAATGTATAGCATACAAGCATAAAGTACAAATGAACACTGCAGCACAAGCAATCCAAGCAGCATAGAAGCCTGTGCCCTGGCACCTCTGCTCTTCTGCTGCTGTAGACTAGTCATCTAGGGGAATATAGCCCAGAAGAGTGACCATACAGTGCGATGCATAGCATACAAGCACAAGTACAAATGCACACTGCAGCCCATGCAATACAAGCAGCACAGAAAAAAACCTGTGCCCCAGCACCCTTGGTTTTCTGCTGCTGTAGTCTAGCCATTCCAGGAGAATATAGCTAAGACTAGCGACTGTACAGTGCAATGTATAGCATACAAGCATAAATACAAATGAACACTTCAGTACGTGCAATACAAGCAGCCTAGAAAGCCTGTGCCTTAGCACACCTGCTTTCCTGCTGCTGATGTGTCGCTCTCCAAGCGGGCATATAGCGACCTATGCAGTTAAAATACACATGTATACACTGTAGTATATATTGGGGTCAGCACTATGTGTGCCGCTTACCGCCCGCCTATAAGCGGGTGTATGGTCGCCACCGTCCTGCCTGGTTGCCGAAAGTCCGAGCTCGGACTGCAGTAATGGCTGCCGGCGTCTTCCCCAGCTCGTGTGAGGAGGGGCGGGCCGTGGGCGTGCCCCAAGGCAGAGCGGGAATCCGGCGTCCGACAGTGTGCAGTGAGAGGGCTGGAGCATGTAAATAAGGCTCCAGCCCTCGGCGCTGCTGATTGCTCAGCGCCTGTCCCCTTCCCTGAGTGACAGGGAGGGGGCGGGAACGAAGCGGCACTAGGCCGCAGAAGCCGGGGACTGGATTTATAAGCGCCGCCGCCGTAAAAGCGCGGTCGGCGCCCAGTCCCCGGCGAACTACAAGTCCCAGCCGCGCCGCCGCTCCCGGAGCGTCCGGCGCGGTAGTTCCCAATACACAAAAGTCCCCCAGTAAACTGCAGGAACACCAACTCCATCGTTACGGTCCCCGGCGCACTACAACACCCAGCCAGCCCGGAGTGTGTCTGTGCCTGCCGGGGACACAGAGTACCTGTATGATGCAGGGCCATGTCCCTGATTGTACTCCTGCTCCATATCCATCAGGTTCAACTGGGTCTGTGGATGGAGCCCGGCGTCAGAGCTTTGAGGCCGGCAGGATCCCACTTCCACAGAGCCCTACAAGGGGATGTGGAAGGAAAACAGCATGTGGGGCTCCAGCCCCTGTACCAGCAATAGGTACCTCAACCTTACAACACCATCCACGGGTGAGAAGGGAGCATGCTGGGGGCCCTATATGGGCCCTCTTTTCTTCCATCCGAAATAGTCAGCAGCTACTGCTGACTAAAATCTGTGGAGCTATGCGTGGATGTCTGACCTCCTTCGCACAAAGCTTGAAAACTAGAGAACCCGTGATACCACGGGGGGGTATAGCCAGAAGGGGAGGGGCCTTGCACTTTTTAGTGTAGTGCTTTGTGTGGCCTCCGGAGGGCAGTAGCTATACCCCAATCGTCTGGGTCTCCCAATAGAGCGCTGAAGAAATGGGGTCACTTGTGGGGGTTTTCTGATGTATAGGTACCCAAGGGGCCCTGCTAATGTGCCATGGTGCGCGCAATTTATTTCAACTTTTCCAGAATTCAAATGGTGCTCCCTCCATTCCAAGCCCTCTCATTTATCCAAACAGAGGTTTTTGGCCACATGTGGGGTATCCCTGTGCTCATAAGACATTGGATAACAACCTGTGGGGTCCACGGTTTGTTGTTGTCTCTTGAAAAAGTGAGAAATTTGATGCTAAAGCAACAGTTTTGTGAAAAAAATGAAAATTTTCAATATGGCAACCTAAGCTTATCAAATTCTGTGAAGTACTCGTGGATTCAAACTGCTCACTATACACCTTGATAAAAGCCTTGAGGTGTCTTGTTTCCAGAATGAAGTCACTTGTGGGGGACCGCCACTGTTTAGGCACCTCAGGGGCTCTCCAAATGCAACCTGGCGTCCGCTATTGATTCCAGCCAATTTTGCAGTCAAATGGCACTCCTTCCCTTCCGAGCCCTGCCATGCGCCCAAACAGTTGATTTCCACCACATATAAGGTATCGCCAAACTCAGGAGAAATTGCACAATAAATGTTATGCTGAATTTTTTCCTTTTACTCTTGTAAAAAAAAAAGCTACCTGGTTGAAATAACAATTTTGTGGTAAAATTTTATTTTTTTTTTTTCATGGCTCAACGTTATAAAATTCTGTGAAGCACCTGAGGGTTCAGGGTACTCACCAAACATCTAGATAAATTCCTTGAGGGGCCTAGTTTCCAAAATGGGGCCACTTGTGCGGGGTTTCTGCTGTTTAGGTACCTTAGGGGACCTCCAAATGCGACATGGTGCCCGCAATCTTTTTCAGCCAAATTTCCTTTCTAAAATTCAAATATTGCTCCTTTCGTTCCAAGCCCTCCCATTTGTCCAAACAAAGGTTTCAGACCACATGTGAGGTATCACCGCGCTCATAAAAAAGTGGTTAACAAACCTTGAGGTCAAATTTTTGGAATTACCTCTTGAAAAAGTGAGAAAATTGATGCTAAAGCAACATTTTTGAGAAAATTATTAAAATTTTCAATATGACAACGTAACGTTAACAAAATCTGTGAAGTACCTGTGGATCTAAAATGATCACTATACCCCTAGATAGAAGCCTTGAGGGGTCTAGTTTCCAAAATGGTGTCACTTGTGAGGGATTTCTTCTGTTTAGGTACCTTAGCGGACCTGTAAATGCAACATGGTGCTCGCAATCTATTTTAGCCAAATTTGCTTTCCAAAATTCAAATATTGCTCCTTCTGTTCCGAGCCCTCCCATTTGTCCAAACAGAGGTTTCTGACCACATGTGGGGTATCGGCGCGCTCATAAGAAAGTGGGGAACAAGTTTTGAGGTCCATTTTGTTGTGTTATTTCTTCTAAAAGTGAATAAATTTGGGTTAGAGCAACATTTTTAGGTAAAATTTAATTTTTGCTTTTTTTCATTCCACATTGCTTTTGTTCATGTGAAGCACCTGAAGGGTTAATAAACTTCTTGAATGTGGTTTTGAGTACTTTGGGGGGTGCAGTTTTTAGAATGGTGTCACTTTTGGGTATTTTCTGTCATCTAGGCCTATTGAAGTCACTTCAAATGTGATGTGGTCCCTAAAAAACTGGTTTTGTAAATTTTGATGTAAAAATGAGAAATTGCTGATAAACTTTGAACCCCTCTAACTTCCTAACGAAAAAAAATTTTGTTTCCAAAATTGTGCTGATGTAAAGTAGACATGTGGGAAATGTTATTTATTAACTATTTTGTGTCACAGAAATCTCTGGTTTAACGGTATAAAAATTCAAAAGTTGAAAATTGCTAAATTTTCAAAATTTTTGCCAATATTCAATTTTTTTCATAAATAAACACAAAAAATATTGTCCTAAATTTGGTACTAACATGAAGTCCAATATGTGACGAAAAAACAATCTCAGAATCACCGGGATCCGTTGAAGCGTTCCAGAGTTATAACCTCATGAAGTGACACTGGTCAGAATTGCAAAATTTGGTCTGGTCATTAAGGTGAAAATTAGCTCCGTCACTAAAGGGTTAAGGCCCTTGCGCAACTTGAGTCATTGGATTTATAGATTGGACACAAGGACTCCTATTGGGCTCAATGAGAGCTTTGGCTGTTTTCTTTAATTGGGTATTTTTATGTGGTGTGAGAATGGGACTGTTTGTGTTAAATTATTTTTAATTGTTTCTTTTTCTTTTTATCCATAATTTAGAGATCTGTATATGCTAAAACCATACCTGTGGTGGTCTGCAAATTTTGAGGTACTTCACTCGACCCGCTCAGTGACTTAGATGTTGACTTTGATTGGGTCTTTTCCCTGAATGAAGTGCCTATGAGAAAATAAGAAAAAAGATTATTATCTAAGAAAAGTGGAGAAAAACATTGTACAACAATTTAATTATAGTTAGGATACAACTAATATTTAATATATTTACTCAATAATTTAGTTTTTTGCATTTCTTGATTTTGCTTGCCTTATGGCATGTCATTTTTAATTTTGCATATAATATTTCTGTTTACACAACAACATGAACACTATGCACTTTTTTTGTTTGTCTATTGATTAGTTATGGACAGACCCGGACTCTAAAATTTAGAATCCGAGAGGTTTTAAAAATACCCGAGTACCGGACCCGGGCCTGGAGTTCTCAGGGAACTCCGGATAATGATCCGGAACCTTTGGAAATAATAAATAAAAAAAGGAAAAATAAAGAAAATAAGAATAAAGCATGCGCGTCATAACAATAACAGCCCACAGCCACTCAGGATTGTCACATCCATTAGATGTGACAATCCTGGCACTTTACCCGATTCCCCTGGTGCGGTGGCAATCAGGCTAATAAGGGGTTAATAACAGCTCACATCTGCCACTAAGCCCTAGATTAGCAATGGCAGGGTCTATGAAAACCCTACCCACATTACTAATCTGTAAGTGAACACAAAATAAGATAAAAACAACACCCTCTTTCACTCCTTTATTAACCCCAAAAACACCCAGGTCAAATGTAATCCACACGAGGTCCCATAACGATTCCAGCTCTGCTACATCTGAAGTGACAGCGCGTGGGCATAGAATATGACCACCCGCTGTGATCTTAAGGCAGAGAATGAGTCGCAGCGATGTGTGGTGACGTAACTTAGGTTATTTGCGGTCACAGCTGGAGGTGCCCATTGTCATCCACCTATGATCGCAGGTAACCTGACCTCAAGTGACCTCATTGAACTGAGTGACCACTACTGGGTTGGGTTTGTTATTCGGTATGAATACACAAATGTAGAAATGATTGGATTTGAACAATCCGAACCCGAATATTTTAGCATTCGCCCATATCTAGTCATCACTAATGATAATTTTAAGGATGTCTAAAACTGATCAACTGGGAAAAGGTTGTTGCATTACTCGTAAATCAAATGCCATGTCCTTCAATTTGTCCAATTATTAATACCAGGTTTTGGTTAAAATGAGGCTACCATTTCAAGGTTCATTTTTCATCAAGGAGAAACTAAGCTGAAAATCTATCTTTTGAACCATGTGCATTGAATATTTTTTTGGTATGGTATCAGAGGACTCAGGAAGGAAAAATGTATGTAACAAAATTAAAACATTGTCGTCCATTTGGCTTATCCCTAATCTATTAATTTTACATCTAGGTGGTAAGATAGATGACATCTTTATTATCTGGAGAAGTACCGGTCCTGAACTGCAGAGCTTCATGACTTGGTTGAACAATAACCCATATAACATCAAACTAACCTATAAGGCAGATCGGGAGGCAATTGATTTTCTGGACTATAATATAAAAATGGGGTACCAGACAGAAAAGGGTACTCCACGGGTACAATTATTATCAACAAGTAAGAGGGAAGAATCTTTTCTCTTTCGTTTCATTGGGGGACACAGGACCGTGGGTTATGCTGCTGCTGTCACTAGGAGGCTGACACTAAGTAGACAAAAAAAGTTAGCTCCTCCATATATACACCCTGAGCCGGAGGCGGACTCAAATCAGTTTTTGCTTAGTGTCGTAGGAGGCTGATGTGGGCCATCTCGGCCCCCCTCAGCCACATTTTTCTTGCGTATTTGTCATTTTTTTCGGCGACGCTCATCGCTCTCATTCTCCTTTTTCTCTGTTTCTGCAGGTGTCGCCTATGTTCACCCTCATTCCCTCCAGCCCTTTGGGTACTACTCCCCAGGGTCGCAGAGGTTTGAGATGTCGGGCCCTCTCCCCTGTCCATTCCCGTGGTACCACTCCCGGGAGTGCATGTGGGGCAGATCCTACATGGGCACCCCTGATCCACCCTGTGGTATTACTCCAAAGGGCGCACAGGGACAAGCTACAGAGGTTGGACCCCCGCAGCGTTTTCACCTTTTCGGATGGGGCCCACATCGCTGCCTACAGTTGCAGAAGAGCTTCTTCCCTCCATCAGGCGTCCACCTCTCTGCCTCTCCAGACACCTCTCCCCGCGTCCCTGAAGCCCACAGCCTTACCTTCAGGTGTGCGCTGGACACAGGCAAGTGCAAAGCCCACTGCCTGCACACCGGACCATCCCTGGAGCGGCACCGCAGATGTCAGGTAGGACAGTCTCTCCCCTACCTTCTCCCCCTCGGGCGGCTGAAAATTTAGGCCCCGGTCTCGGCCTAGTCTCCCTGCGTCCCAGCCACGCCCCCCGCTGCAACGGTATTGGCTTGCCGGCCGTTCCGCCCCCGACTCCGCCCACCGCTCAGCCTCCAGGCATCACAGTGTGGGCGGTGGATGCCCTGTTTCCCGCCCTCATACGGCCCCTCCCCCAGCCAACTCCAGCTTCTCTTCACCATCTTGTTCTGCCTCCCAGTCTGCCTGTGTAGCCCAGCTTATCTATTAGCAGAGTTGCTTCTAGGTACTTTTGCAATGGCCTCATTTTGTATGATGAGGTCTTGAGAACTATAAGCTTTGTTACACAGGTAGATTAGCTTTAATCTGTCACTTTATGTGGATGCAAGGCAGAGTGTACATTGTCTTATAATAATAATGATAAATGCTTCCCCTTAGCAAGGTTTACTTATATAGGAAGGTTTGTGCTTAGATGTGGGTCAATTTAGCTCATTATGCTATCAATCAGTTAACTTGAGACAGAAAGAGGCAATGACTTGTAATAACAAACAGGCTGGCATGCTAACAGGATCATAAAACTCATGAGCAAGTGAGATACATTTTCTACATCTAGATCAAGCTCAGTTAGAACTAATGATATATACCATTTCATTACTATAAGCAGAAAGCGGAGTTAGTATTTGTCTTGTAGAGGTGTGGGAGTCCTTGCCCCCCCCTTATTGCTCTAATGATGGCTTCCTAGTTCTGATCCAGTTTTTCTCAGGAGTTTAAATAGACAGAACCGGGCATGAACTATAATATCAGAATCGCCCTTGGGAGAAAGCTACTGCTCTGGCAAACAAATTTGATAAGTGTTCCACCACACAACCCCCTTTAGAGCATATAACCGTGGGGCCTCAACCCCTTTTTCTAGGTATGAGGCAGCAGCGCGCTGTTCTTTACCTCCTGGCTTCGATGTGACCTGGATTTCTCTCTCTGGACTGGTGGGCAGCGCACAGGACCTGGGTACCCTCTGCTCCTATGGAGATAACCCTCGCTAGATAACTTTCACTGGTTAGCGACAGTTTAGTTGTTCTCCTGCCTAGCAGCCCCAGCGAGAGTACCTTTACATAATCCTGGTCCGCCCGATCCAAATAGGTCCCCTTCCCTTGGTGAATTCCCTCTAGGTCAGGATGTCCCGCTATGCCCAGGCTGCTCTGCAGACCCGCAGCACCAACAGGACACTGCCATCAATGCCTCAGATGCTGCCACGCAGCCTCCGTTCCTGCAGGGTCCAGCTTCCCGCCTCCTCCCGAATGGTCGGCATCCCTGTTTCAGTCCCTAGACTCCCCCCGCTAAGGCTTCTCGGACCATTGCGCAAGCTCTGCGTCTCTTTCCGACGCTCGGTCTGCCCTCCACAGGCCCAGCGCAGCCTCCTCAGGAGTAAGTGAGCCTCGTCCCACAGTCCTCTGCTACAGCTCAGAAGCGGACCTGCCATGTCTCGTCTTCAGAGTCCTCCCAGGCTTCTCCCGCATCCCCAGGTCCAGACTCCTCTCCTCCCGCGAGTCCTCCAACCTATCGGGTGATGACTCAGATGTACCACCTCTGCTGGATTCCGAGCAGTCGGCTGATGTTCGGCGCATGGTGGATAGCCTGGTAGAATCGGTGAATCAGACTCTGAGGATACAGGTGATCCCGTCTCTTCTCAGAGCACCCAAGTCTCCTTTAAGCGGACGAGGCGAGTCCATAACGCATTCAGTGGACATTCAGAGTTCACTGAGCTACGGAGCAACCACAGGCAACAGCCGGTCACGGTATGTACCAGCAGTAAGTCCATTATTTTACATTATCCCTTCTCTGAAGGGCTCCAAGAAGAATGGGCAGGCTTCCCTGTGGTCAGCCCGCCAGATCCTGCCTGACTTCTCACCCCTAACAGTGCGTCTCTCAGGGACTCCACGGATCGTACCATTCACAGGTGGGCCCGTTTTGCCTTCGAACCAGCGGGAACTTCCCCTTCCCCAGCCTTTGCCTCGGTTGGGGTTGCAAAGCCACTGATGTCCTGGGCGGACATTCTGCGCAGCGGACTCTGTGCCGTCTCTGCCGTTCCGGAACTGGATAGCATCTCTTCGCAGTTCACACTCGCTGGTGAGTACCTTCTCAACGCAGCCCTGGCGTATGCCAATTGCGCGGCCCAGGCCCCTGCAACAGTGTGGCCATCTGTCGAGTCCTCAGGGTCAGGACCTGGAACGCTGATCCGGCTTCTGTAAGTAGCTGACTTCCCTTCCGTTCTTAGGGGAGCGTCCTTTCGGTGCTAGGCTAGTCCAGTCGATCTTCAAGGCTATGGGAGAAAAGAGTACTCCTCTTCCCTAAGTTCAGCCCAAGCACGTCCAGAACACCTCATCCTCGGAAAACATCCTCCCTTCGGAGGGACAAGAAGGCTCCGTCATTCATGACCAATCCCTCCTGGTGTTCGCGTCCCCTCCAGTCCATGAAGTCTGCCTCCAGGTCTCATCACCGCTCCTCCAAATGACTCGCGGTCTGCGGGCAGCAGTGCCAGACTAGTAGGGGGGCTACTGTCTTGCTCCCAGCATGTCTGGCTCCCTTTAGATGCAGACACCTAGGTCAGAGGGATCATTGTCTCAGACCACGAAATAGATTTGATTCAATGCCACCGAGACGTTTTTTCATTCTCTCCCTCCTGGTTCTCCCGTGCGTGTTCGCGTATTCCTCCCCTTCATGGAATCTCTCCTCCACTCTGGAGTTGCGGTACCAGTCCCTCCATCAGAACTCTTCCAGCGTTTTTACTGCAGCCTCTTTGTGGTCCCCAAGAAGGTCGGCTCGGTCCGCCCCGTCCCGGAGCTTTCTCAGCAGGTCGGTGAGCCCTCGAGCATTTTGCATGGAGTCCCCCCGCTCTGTGATCACCTCCATGGAAGTCGGCGAAGTTCTGCTGTCGCTGTACATTCAATATGCCTACCTAGCAAGGAAGGTCTCGCTTCAGGCGAATGGTCCCTCAACAGGGAAAGCTTCAACCAGATCGGTGGCAGATAAAGGACTCCGAAGGTGGTCCTAATGGCCTCTTGATTCGACTGTCAGTTTCCATGGTTCATCGTGGGCTACCGCGACCACTTGGCACTAGGGGTCGACGTGTGGACCCAGTGCAGGCTCCCGTACTTCTTCCCGCTGCGGCCCCTGATTCCGAAGGTTCTCAAGAACATCAGGGCGGAAGGATTTCCAGTTATTCTAATGGTTCCAGAGTGGCCCAGAATAGCATAGTTCGCGGAACTTATTCAGCCCCACGAGGTCGTCCCGGGGTGCCTTCCAGACCATCCTGATCTTCTGTGGCAGGGCCTTCTCTCTCTCCCTCTCCCACCAGAACTCAAAGTCCTAAATTTGTCAGTCTGGCTCCTGTATCCTGGGTAATACCTCAGGCAGGCTTTTCGACAGACAAGTTAATATAGACAATGATTAGGGTCAGGATGCCATCTTCTGCGAGAATCCACTACCGCACGTGGAGCGTTTCTTCCTCCGGTGGTCTGAAGAACACAGCATCTCTTCTCTCTCCTTCTCCCGCCCCTCAAGTCAGGTCTGGATGCAAGTCTCACATTCTCCACGCTTAAAAGCCAAGTGTCGGCTCTGTCAATTCTGTTTCAGAGGACTCTCGCCTATCGCCCGCGGATCAAGGCCTTCCTTCAGGGAGTTGTCCATCCAGCTCCGCCGTATCGTCGTCCACTTGAACAGTGGGACCTTATGCTAGTGCTAGGTTCGCTTCAAGGTCCACCATTTGCACCTTTCGAGATTCTTTCCTTCTCACCTGTTGTGGAAAGTGGTGTTCCTCGTTGACATCTCTTCTATACGAAGATCATCAGAGCTAAAAGATCTTTCGGTCCTTACCCCTTTTCGGGTCTTCCACCAGGACAAGGTGGTGCTCCGGCCAGATCCCTCCCTTCTGACCAGGGCGGTCTCACCGTTCCAGCCAAATGAGGAGATTTTCTTCTCTGTCCTCCGATCCTGGTACTTCTCACAGCCTTGAAAGGGCCTTGCATACTCTGGACCTGGTGCAAGCCCTCAAACTCTATGCCTCCAGGACCGCACCTTCCCGTAAGACGGTCGGTCTGTTCTTCATTCCATCCGTACCCAAGAGGGGCATGCTGGTACCCAGGGCCTCAATTGCCAGATGGATCCGTTCCGCCATTTCCAAGACCTCTGGGATAAAGGACAGCTCTCCGTTTCGGAGAGTAAAGGCGCACTCTACCCGTGCGGTGGGAAACTCTTGGCCGTTTACGCATCAGACGTCGGCCGACCAGGTCCGTGGAACCGCCACCTGGTCTAGTCTGCATTCCTTTACCAGGTTCAACCAGGTTCACACCCAAGCATCGGCAGAGGCCAGTCTTGGGAAATAGGTTTTGCAGGCGGCAGTAGCACACCTGAACAAGGTAGGTGCATTCACATCTTGGGCAAGCCCGCCGAGGGAGGCCGTTTCCTTCCTATCCGTGGGGCTTGCCTCTTCCCACCCAGGGACTGCTTTTGGACGTCCCACGGTCCTGTGTCCCCCAATAAAACGAAAGAGAAAGAAGGATTTTTGTGTACTCACTGTAAAATCTCTTTCTCTGAGTCTTCACTGGGGGACACAGCACCCACCCTGCTTGGTTTTGGTTTATGGTTTTGTTTTTTTGTCATTTACTTATTGCCTGCAATGTTTCAGTGGTCCATGTTCCTCGGCCACTTTAAGCATGGCGACTTTATTGTAGTAGTTACCTGGATTTGGGTATGGTTGTGTTTGTACTTCTCCTACTGCTTGTGCACCAAACTGATTTGAGTACGCCTCCGGCTCAGGGTGTATACTGCTAGGGAGGAGCTAAATTTTTTTGTTTACCTAGTGTCAGCCTCCTAGTGACAGCAGCAGCATAACCCACGGTCCTGTGTCCCCCAATGAAGACTCAGAGAAAGAGATTTTACGGTGAGTACACAAAAATCCTTCTTTTCCTCACAGATACATTTCATCTCCAAGTTAACAGTCAGAGGGGGGCGATCAGGCAGATCTTGAACAAACACTGGTCGTTACTGAAGACCGACCAGAGTTTGAACGACGTTTTACTCATCGCCCACTCTTACCTGTTAGAAGGGGGAAAAGCCTAAAGGATATGCTGGTGAAGAACCATTACGTACCTAGGGTGGTATCTCGCTTTGAGAAAGGGAGTCCCAAATTTGGTTGTTTTCCTTTTGTCTGCCCAGAGATGTTGTCAGCTTGGGATGGACCTAAAGAGTATAAAATAAAAAGTTACAAATCATGCACTAAAAGTCACGTTATCTATTATGCAGTATGTGACTGTAGCCTAATTTATATTGGGTTACATCAAGGGAAAAACGCATCCGCACGAGGGAACATGTTAGGGAATAATTGCGGTGTGTGATGTTGTGGATCTTGATTCCCTGAGGATGATCCAGAGACATTACAAGCTGCGCCATGACTGTGGTCCCACAGGATTGAAAATTTGTGGTATTGACAAGGTCCATTTAGAATCTAGGGGTGTATATATATATATATTTATATATATATATATATATATATATATATATATACACATATTACTATATGAATTTTATCTCTGCATGATATAGGGACATTAGAAAATCTTTTAAGGACTATACATGGTCATATTCTTTAGGCTAACGCTGATTCTCCTTATGTTTGGATGATTTTCTTACCACCCTGGTCGTGCCCTTTCACTTGCCAGTAGTAGGTGGCAGTAGTAATATGGTCTCGTTGGATGCGCATGTGCGTGGCTGCCTCAGCATGAGTCCCCGCCGAGGGAGCTTCCTTAGAAGGATGCATGGGTTAACTGCTTCCCCTGGAATGACCGGATGAGGCGGACTCTATGTGCGGCGTCCCACCCCCTGCACGCGTCCAAACAGCGACGATCTCGCCCAAGACACCACATATAAAAACATGCACATTATACTTTCCTCAAGCAAGGAAACCAGGTGAGAAACGCGTGTCAGGGCTACTCAAAACATCCAGTTATAAGTGAACTTTATAGGTGAGTCCGGATCACGATGATTCATGGCTGTTAGCTCTATCGATAATAGTAATGGTAGCCTTTGAGGCTTAGGCTGCGTTACATGGGTGATATTAGATTTTTGTGTTATTATAGCGCCACCAGGTGGCCATCTGTATTAGTACATGCAGTGGTACCTGCAATGTATTTCAATGACCCCGATCCTGCTGTACCGGAAGTCGCCGGATCCTGATAGACAGAATCCTGTTTTTTGTACTGAGCATGCCCAGAAAGCAACTTGGCATGGTCAATACAGAAATCTCCCTCTCTCTCAGACAGAAGACCAGGATCGTGAAGGGGTGAGAGGGAGTAATAAAGATGGAGTCCCTAAGTGTGTCTGTGTATTTATTTCTAATAAAGTGTCTGTGTATTTATTTCTAATAAAGTATTTTTTCTGTGTGATGTCTTTTTTTTTAACCCTTTATTGGAGATTCTTAATGGCCGGGTCAAACTTGGCCTGACATTAGCAATCTCAGGCTTTATACCAGCAGGTAAAACAAAGCTGGTATTAACCCCTTATTACCCAACGTGCCACCCGCTGGGAGAGATGTTGGATACAACGCCAGAAGATAGCGCTTTTAAGAAAGCGCCATTTTCTGGGGCGACTGTTGACTGCAATTCGAAGCGGGGGGGGCAAGAAAGCTTGGTCCACCCTGCACTGCGTATTCCCATCCCCAGCTGCCTACTTGTACCTGGCTCATCACAAAAATTGGGCGAAGCCCATGTCGTTTTTTTGTTTTTTTTTAATTATTTCATGAAATTCATGAAATAATTAAAAAAGGGCTTCCCTGTATTTTTGGTTCCCAACCGGGTACAAATAGGCAGCTGGGGGTTGGGGGCAGCACGTACCTACTTGCTCTACCTGGCTAGCATACAAAAACAGGGTGAAGCTGTCTTTTTTTTTTTTAGTTTTTGCGCAAAAAACGTTAAAAAAAGGGCTTCCCTGGATTTTTCATTGCCAGTGAAGGTCATATAAGCAGTGGGGGTTAGCAGCCAGTAGCTGCTTGGGTTACCTTAGCATTAGAAAATGCAGCGGGAGTCCACACATTTTATTTTTTTTACCCCCTAACCCTAGAGTTAGGGTTATGTTTTTGGGGTTTTTGTTTATTTTTTAATGAATTTAAAAAAAAAAAATACTCATGGGCTACCGAGAACCCGAGCATTTTAGTGCTCACTCATCCCTACTTCTAACCATACAGCCAGCAGATCAAGTAATCTGATCAGCTGACTCCAGTGTTGGCCGATTACTTGTTCTGGGTGCCCCTGCATCCATCGCAGCGTGTGCTGCCTGTGAGGTCAGCTGAATTCGTCCGACACTGGGGTCAGCTGATCTGAACTCTGTTGAACTCCAGCCCGCACACTCTGCGATGGATGCAGGGGGACACAGAACAAGTAATCGGCCGACACTGGAGTCAGCTGATCTGAACTCAGCTGAACTCATGACCACACAGCCCGAACATGGTCACACGTGATCGGCAGCAGGCAGTGATTGCTGTTAACCTGCATCCATCACAGCGTGGGCGGGCTGTGAGATCAGGAGTTCAGCTTATTCCCGATCAGCTGACTCCAGTGCAAGCCGATAAATTCTGTGTTCCCCTTCATCCATCACAAGTAAAAGTAGAAGCATACAATAAAATAACAATAAAATAACAATTGCGGTTGCATGCGTTGCACATTCAATCCACAGGATCCGGTCATATGCGGTTTGCATCCTGTCAAATGTGAAAGTAGCCTTACAGCTGGAGCAGGAAGAAGAAAGACAAGATGGCAGACTTACTTTGGGAGCTTACAGGAAGAAATCGCACAGACCAATTTTTGGGGCTCCACTCAAGGGGATCTGGAGCTGAGAAAAAAAGGAGACCATCAGCTGATGATGAAATAGCTAGCAAAGTTATTGATCATTATCTCAAACCCATTGCCTCCTCTCTCTAGTCCGGCATTTCCTCTCTGCGGCGATCGCCATCCTCCTTTTTCTGAGGCCCATGTGCATGACGCGTCCTACATCATGCTCACTAGCTGGCATTGAGGTCCTGCGCAGGCGCACTTTGATCTGTCCTGCTCAAAGCAGATCCATGTATTGTAGTGCATATGCGTAAGAGATCTTTAACCCCTTAACGATCTGGTGGCTATCATGATAGCCAGGGGTGGACTGGGCTGTCTGGGGCCCACCAGGAGAATTGACTCCAGGGGCCCACCCTACAGCTAAATATAAACACCCATTAGTGTTATCGCCATTATTGTGTTGCTTTGACTGTATACACAGACGGCTCCTGCACATCTATATTGTGCATCATAACTGGGATGTACAATTATAGTAGTTTGCAGTAATGGGGTCTTTAGTGAAAACAAGTTATCACCGATCCACAGGGTAGGTTGGTGATAACTTATTGATCGGTGGAACCAGACCAGTGGAAACCGCACCGATAGGAAGATTGGGGAACTTTTTGCAGCAGCAGGTGGAGTGTGTGACCGCAGCTCCATTCATCCTCTGTGGGGTGGGATGTGTGACCGCAGTTCCACTCATCTTCTGTGGGGTGGGGTGTGTGACAGCAGCTCCATTCATCCTCTGTGGGGTGGGATGTGTGACCGCAGTTCCATTCATCCTCTGTGGGGTGGGGTGTGTGACTGCAGCTCCATTCATCCTCTGTGGGGTGGGATGTGTGACCGCAGCTCCATTCATCCTCTGTGGAGCAGCCAGATAATAACAAGCGCAGCGCTCGCAGCCACTGAGGGAATGAATGGATCAGGGGTCGAGTCGGACACGAGCTCCAGTGTAATGGGGGATAAAAGTTGCACGATCGGTGCAGGTCCCAGCAATCGGTCCACACAGATGAATAAGTTATCACTAATCTTTAGGCTACGTTCACACACTTTTTCTCTGATTTTACTGCTCCTGGTTTTGGCTTCAAATACTGAGGTAAAAAAACTCACTGAATACTCAGTGTGTGCACGTGGCCTTAGTAAAGGTGATTACTTGTTTTCACTGGAGAATCTCTGTAAGTGCATATTTACTGCAGTGTAATAGTCACAGGACAGGGCAGGACAGGGAGGGGAGGGGTTAAATGTTTAAGTATTTAATTTCTACTGGAAAAAATCTCCCCCTTATAGAGAGAAAGTAACCTCCATACACAACACAATCCACTATACCAAAATCAATAATACCATATACAAGGGGGAAATACCGCCACACCGCGACCAGACAACATATTACCACCACATAGTGACCAAATACAACCACATACAAGGGATAAATACCACCACACAGTGATCAGACAACATATTACCACCAAACAGTGACCAAATACAGCCACATACAAGGGAGAAATACCACCACACCGTGACCAGACCACATATTACCACCAAACACTGAACAAATACAGCCACATACAAGGGAGAAATACCACCACACCGTGACCAGACCACATAGTGACCGAATACAACCACATACAAGGGAGAAATACCGTGACTGACTTACCAGTGACGTCTCTAGCTGACTTTATTCATCTTCGCTTTTTCTCTTCATCCGGCGCTGACCGTCATCACTTCTTCCTGCCAAGACGCGACTCTGCAGAAAATAACAGTCACCTATAGCCGATCACTCCCAGAGTACATTCCTCACTATTTCCCCAATTTCTACACCACGTCAGACTCTTGTTCCCCCATTGGAGACAGTATCCTCAAAATGAACTTATATTTCATCAGTAATAATGTCCCCTAATTTGCCCCTACAGTAATTATGCCCCATGTGCCACCATAAACTAATAATGTATGTCCCTCATTCTGGCCCCATATAGTAATTATGTCCCTCATCCTGGCCCCATATAGTAATTATGTCCCTCATCCTGGCCCCTTTTATTTAATAATGTCTGGGGAAACAAGTGGAATCAGAAGGGGTTGTTAATTGCTTCCTGCTCAAAATATCACCCCACAATCCTGCTCTCCAAAATAGCCCCACAAAGTGCCCCTTTCCAAAATGTCCCCCCAAAAATTGCCCTTTCTATAATATCTCTCCCAACTACATCCCTGTATAAATCCCCCCCTCCTCATTATACTATGCTGCCTTCCAAAATCTTTGATGCCTCATAATGTCCCCCATTGCCCTATAATGTTCCAATTTCTTTCACAACGTCCCCCACTGACCTATAATGCCCCAATTTGCTTCATAATGGCCCCCATTACCCTATAATGTCCTTCCACTGCCCTATAATGTCCCCCGCTGCCCTATTATGTCCCCCGCTGCCCTATGATGTCCCCCGCTGCCCTATGATGTTCCCCACTGCCCTATCATGTCCCCCACTGCCCTATCATGTCCCCCACTGCCCTATCATGTCCCCCACTGCCCTATCATGTCCACCACTGCCCTATCATGTCCACCACTGCCCTATCATGTCCCCCACTGCCCTATCATGTCCCCCACTGCCCTATCATGTCCCCCACTGCCCTATAATGTCCCCCACTGCCCTATTATGTCCCCCACTGCCCTATAATGTCCCCCACTGCCCTATAATGTCCCCCACTGCCCTATAATGTCACCCACTGCCCTATAATGTCACCCACTGCCCTATAATGTTCCCCACTGCCCTATAAAGTCCCCCACTGCCCTATAGTGTCCCTCACTGCCCTATTGTGTCCCCCACTGCCCTATTGTGTCCCCCACTGCCCTATTATGTCCCCCACTGCCCTATTATGTCCCCCACTGCCCTATAATGTCCCCCACTGCCCTATAATGTCCCCACTGCCCTATTATGTCCCCCACTGCCCTATTATGTCCGCCACTGCCCCATAATATGCTCCATAAAGTCCCCCACCGCTTCTTAATGCCACTTGTAAAATAACACTGCTCCTCCCCCACCCGCAGCCCCTCATATAAAAGTACATCTTCGACTCCTCTGGAGCGCTTACCTGTGCCTGCGCGTCCTCCTCTTCATCCCTGCAGCTGTGGCCTCGGTGATGATGATGTCGGTGCAGGACTGAGGCGCGCTCCTCTGCAGCCCTGGCGATGACGGTACGTTGCGGGGCTGAGCAGAGCTGCTCTCCCTCCTGTCACCGGCCGCACTGTACAAATGTATTGCGCGCCTGAAAGACGCGCATACATCTGAATACCGGCGCGGTTGGTGCAGGCCTGGGGACTCCCGCAGTGCACCGCTAGGACCTTTGGTGAGTCACATGACACATGTGATGTCACTAAAGGTCCTGCAACTGCGAAAACTTCAGTGATCATACAGAACTTGTACGATCACTGAAGTTTACGATTGAAAGGCTGGGTGCCGGGGCCCACTCAGGCCTGTGCATGGGCGTACCCAGGATCAAAGCCATGGTCGTTCACATTGTAAAATATTAGAACGGAAAAGGTGAATGAAACGAAAATTTTGAGAATTAAATGTAACTATAGCTCGATTAATGACTCCGCGCCCCTCTCCACACACACACACACACACACACACAATACAATACATCCCCCCATCACCCACTACATACACACACCCAAATACCATGCACCCCCCATTACCATCTCCCCACGCACACAATACAATGCACCCCCCCATCCCCACCTACGCACACACAATGCACCCCCGATCACCCCCTACACACACACACTACAATGCACCCCCATTACCCTCACACATACACACACACACACACACAATACACGCTCCATTACCCCCCCACACACACACACACACACACACACACAAATACATCCCCCCTTCACCTGCTACACACACAAATACAATGCACCCCCCATCACCCCCTACACACACACACCCACAATACAATGCACCCTCACTACTCCACACACACACACACACACACACACACACAATGCACCCCCATTACTCCCTACACACACACACACACACAATGCACCGTCCATCAGCCCCTACACACACACAATGCACCCCCCATCACCCCCTACACACACACACACACACAATACAATGCACCCCCACTACTCCCTACACACACAATGCACCCCCATTACTCCCTACACAAACACACACACAATGCACCGTCCATCAGCCCCTACACACACACAATGCACCCCCCCATCACCCCCTACACACACACACTCACAATACAATGCACCCCTACTACTCCCTACACACACAATGCACCCCCATTACTCCCTACACAAACACACACACAATGCACCATCCATCAGCCCCTACACACACACAATGCACCCCCCATCACCCCCTACACACACACACTCACAATACAATGCACCCCTACTACTCCCTACACACACAATGCACCCCCATTACTCCCTACACCCACACACACACACACACATAATGCACCGTCCATCAGCCCCTACACACACACAATGCACCCCGCATCACCCCCTAAATCTTAAGCAAAATGCAATAACAGGCAATGAAAACATAGCATCTGCGCAAAAAAGAGAATTTTGTTACTTACAATAAATTCTTTTTCTTATAGTTCCGTATTGGGAGACCCAGACCTTGGGTGTTTAGCTTCTGCCTCTGAAGGACACACAAAGTACTACACTTAAAAGTGTAGCTCCTCCCTCTGAGCTTATACACCCCCTGGTGAGCAGACCCAGCCAGTTTAGTGCAAAAGCTGAAGGAGAATAGCCACCCACAAGTAGAACAGAGCAAGAGCCGGAACAACCGGAGACTCTGTCCACGACAACAGCCGGTGATAACACGCGGAACAGGAAATTGCCAACAGGCAACAGGGAGGGTGCTGGGTCTTCCAATACGGAACTATAAGAAAAAGAATTTACGGTAAGTAAATAAAATTCTCTTTTTCTTTATCGTTCCTTTGGGAGACCCAGACCATGGGACGTTCCAAAGCAGTCCCTGGGTGGGAATAAACAGAAAAATTAAGAAGTAGGCAGAACCTAACTTCACAAATGGGCGACAGCCGCCTGAAGGATGCGTCTGCCCAAGCTCGCATCTGCCGAAGCATGAGCATGCACTTGGTAGTGCTTCGAGAAGGTATGCAGGCTAGTCCAAGTGGCAGCCTGACAGACTTGTTGAGCCGTAGCCTGGTGCCTGAAAGCCCAAGAGGCACCGACAGCTCTGGTCGAATGTGCCTTGATCCCCGGCGGGGGAGGCACCTGAGTACTCTGGTAGGCGTCCGAAATGGTCGATCTAATCCAACGGGCTAAGGTCGGCTTAGAAGCAGGGAGGCCCTTGCGCCGACCTGTGGTTAGCACAAAAAGAGAGGTGCACCGCCTAAGCGCAGCGGTGCGAGACACATAGATCCGGAGAGCACGCACCAGATCCAGAGTATGCAGCGCTTTTTCAAAGCGATGAACAGGAGCCGGACAGAAGGAAGGTAGGGTAATGTCCTGGTTAAGGTGGAAAGGAGAGACCACCTTAGGAAGAAAGTCCGGAGTCGGACGGAGAACCACCTTGTCTTGATGAAAAACTAAAAAAGGTGACTCCGAAGAGAGCGCAGCCAAATCAGAGACTCTCCTGAGGGAAGTTATGGCCACCAGAAAGGCCACCTTCTGAGAAAGACGATACAAAGAAACCTCCCCAAGAGGCTCAAAAGGGGGTTTCTGCAAAACCGTGAGAACCAAGTTAAGGTCCCAGGGATCCAAGGGCCGCCGGTAAGGCGGAATGATGTGAGACGCGCCTTGCATGAAGGTGCTAACCTGAGCCAGCCGAGCGAGACGCCGCTGGAACAGAACTGACAGAGCTGAGACTTGTCCCTTGAGAGAGTTGAGGGACAGTCCTAGCTGCAGACCGGACTGTAGAAAAGACAGAAGGGTCGGCAAGGAGAATGGCCAAGGAGGATGGTCGGTAGAGCGACACCAGGACAGGAAAATTTGTGACGGGATGCCATTAGGTCCACGTCCGGAGTGCCCCATTTGCGGCAGATTGACTGAAACACTGCCGGGTGCAGGGACCACTCGCCACCGTCCACGGTTTGACGGCTGAGATAATCTGCCTCCCAGTTTTCCACGCCTGGGATGTGGACTGCGGATATGGTGGACTTGGAGTCCTCCGCCCATTGAAGGATGCGTTGTACCTCCATCATTGCTAGGCGGCTTCGTGTCCCGCCCTGGTGATTGATGTAGGCAACCGCGGTCGCGTTGTTTGACTGGACTCGAATGTGCCTGCCCGCCAGCAGGTGGTGAGAAGCTAGGAGAGCTAGAAGCACGGCTCTGGTTTCCAGCACATTGATTGAAAGGGCTGACTCGGACGGAGTCCAAGTGCCCTGCGCTCTGTGGTGGAGACATACCGCTCCCCAGCCGGATAGACTGGCATCCGTGGTGAGAATCACCCAGGACGGGGTCAGGAAGGAGCACCCTTGGGACAGGGAGAGGGGCCGAAGCCACCACTGAAGAGAGCTCCTGATCCGTGGCGACAGAGCCACTAACCTGTGTAAGGAGGAAGGCCGCTTGTCCCAACAGCGGAGAATGTCCAGCTGCAGGGGGCGCAGATGGAACTGGGCAAAGGGAACAGCCTCCATGGACGCTACCATTTGACCCAGCACCTGCATCAGACGCCTGAGGGTATAACGGCGGGGCCTCAGCAGAGAGCGCACCGCTAGCTGGAGTGACTGCTGTTTGACTAAGGGCAACTTCAAAAGTGCCGGCAAAGTCTCGAACTGCATCCCTAGGTACGTGAGACTCTGGGTCGGAGTCAGAGAGGATTTGGGAAGATTGACAAGCCACCCGAATTGGGCTAGAGTGGCGAGAGTGAGCGAGACACTCCGATGACAGTCTGCGCTGGATGAAGCCTTGACTAGAAGGTCGTCCAGGTAAGGAATCACTGCCAACCCCTGGAGGTGCAGAACTGCAATCACTGCTGCCATGACCTTGGTGAATACCCGAGGGGCCGTGGCTAACCCGAAGCGAAGAGCCACGAATTGGAAATGATCTTCTCCTATTGCAAAACGTAGCCAACGCTGGTGTGAAACTGCAATTGGAACATGCAGATAGGCATCTCTGATGTCGATGGATGCCAGGAAATCCCCTTGGGTCATTGAGGCAATGACTGATCGCAGAGACTCCATGCGAAAGTGCCGCACTTGAACATGCTTGTTGAGAAGCTTGAGATCCAGGATGGGCCGGAAGGTACCGTCCTTTTTGGGAACTAGGAAGAGATTTGAGTAGAAACCTCTGAACCGTTCCCGGGCGGGAACTGGTACAATTACTCCGTTGGCCTGCAAGGCTGCCACGGCCTGTGAGAAGGCGGCGGCCTTGGAGCAAGGGGGAGTTGAGAGAAAAAATCTGTTTGGCGGGCTGGAAGAGAATTCTATCCTGTAGCCGTGGGAGATGATATCTCTCACCCACTGATCGGAGACGTGTTGAAACCAAGCGTCGCCAAAGTGGGAGAGCCTGCCACCGACTAAGGACGTCGCCGGAGCGGGCAGAGAGTCACGAGGAGGCTGCCTTAGTGGCAGCACCTCCTGCGGTCTTCTGTGGACGCGCTTTTTGGCGCCAGTTGGATTTCTGGTCCTTGGCTGAGTTAGCGGACAAGGCCGAGGGCTTAGAGGACGACCAGTTGGAGGAACGAAAGGAGCGAAACCTCGACTGACTCCTACCCTGGGCAGGTTTCCTGGTTTTGGTTTGTGGCATGGAAGTACTCTTCCCGAAAGTAGCTTCCTTAATAATTTCATCCAGCTGTTCTCCGAACAGCCGGGACCCAGCAAAAGGGAGCCCAGCAAGGTACTTCTTAGAAGAAGCATCTGCCTTCCACTCTCGAAGCCACAAGATCCTGCGGATAATGAGGGAATTAGCCGAAGCCACCGCAGTGCGGTGAGAAGCCTCCAGCATGGCAGACATGGCGTAAGATGAAAAAGCTGAAGCTTGAGAAGTTAAGGCAACCATTTCGGGCATAGATTCCCTGGTGAGGGAATGCATCTCCTGCTGCAAAAGTCGGGGAAAACGCGGCCCCCGCCGCTTCATACACGGATTTGGCCAGAAGGTCAATCTGACAGTCAGTGGAATCCTTAAGGGAGGTGCCATCAGCCACCGACACAACGGTCCGGGCTGAGAGCCTAGACACCGAAGGGTCTACCTTTGGTGAATGAGCCCACTCCTTGACCACCTCAGGTGGAAAGGGAAAACGGTCATCAGAACCACGCTTTGGGAAGCGTTTGTCAGCACAGGCCCTGGGCTTGGTCACAGCAGCCTGAAAACTGGAGTGGTTAAAGAACACACTCTTTGCTCTCTTAGGCTAGGTAAACTGGTGTTTTTCTGCCAGAGAGGGTTGTTCCTCTGATACTGGCGGATTGAGATCCAGTACAGAATTAATGGAAGCAATCAAGTCACTAAGATCTGAGTCACCCTCGGACAGATCAATGGGGTACATGGAGTTAGCCTCCGAGCCCCCTGTAAAGGCATCCTCCTCATCCTGCGAGTCAGCTCCTGAATCAGAGCCGCGGGAGGAGGAGGGAGAGGAAACCCTGCGTCTCCTCTTAGGAGGACGGGGTCTGGGCCCTGATGATGAATCCTCTGTGAGCTCCGGTCCTAAGGGACCCTTAGCAGTAGAGGCACCCTGTGAAGGGGGCTGATGCATATTCATCAAAGTCCTGGACAGAAGTCCCATGGACTCAGCAAAAGACTGGGAAATAGACCTAGAAAAGGATTCTACCCAAGCCGGGGGTTCAGCCACAGGTGCAGGAGCAGCCTGAGAGACCACTGGGGGTGAGACTCCATGCTGTGGCACCACCAAGTTAGAGCAGACATCACAATGTGGATAGGTGCTCGGTTCATGCAGCTGGAGCTTACATGCAGCGCATACAGTATAAAGCTTTGGAGCCTTGCTCCTCATGTGAGACATGCTGCTGGAGCGGGGGCTCTGCAAGAGAATGAACCCCAGAGAGTATATACAGTGGTCCACAACCAGAGACCGGTTCTCGGGCGACAGCTAGAGAATCCGCCGGAAATGCCAATAAATACAGTAAGCACACTCTCCCCAAACAATAAAGCACAGGGACCCCCAATATATAAACGTCTCAGGTACTTAGCTGCTGAGACGCAGGGCCAGGTCCCTGGGGATGAGTGCTCCGGTCCAGCAGGGTCCTGAAGGGCTGCGGATGGAGACCGGTCTCCTGCCAGGCATGGAGACTGTGCTGGCTCCCACTTCAAGCCAGAGCCCAGGAGGGATGGTGAAGGAGCACGGCATGTAAGGCTCCAGCCTTGGAAATCAACTTTACAACACCGCCGACACAGTGGGGTGAGAAGGGACATGCCGGGGGTCCAGACGTGGACCCGCACTTCTTCAATCTCATTCCAAAAAGGAAAAAATCATATGAGAATGCATGTGTGGATGTATGCCTCCTGAACACAAAGCGATAAACTGGCTGGGTCTGCTCACCAGGGGGTGTATAAGCTCAGAGGGAGGAGCTACACTTTCAAGTGTAGTACTTTGTGTGTCCTCCGGAGGCAGAAGCTAAACACCCAAGGTCTGGGTCTCCCAAAGGAACGATAAAGAAAATGATACTGTTAAAAACGTCAGCTCGAGATACTAACAAAAGCCATCACTGAGCCATAGATTTAAAAAAATGAGAACGCTATGGGTCTCAGAAAATGGCGCAAAACGTCCGTCACTTTTTTCGGACAAACTTCTGATTATTTTTTTAACCCCTTAGATTAAAATAAACCTATTCATGTTTGGTGTCTACAAACTTGCAGTAACCTCAGGCATCACAGCAGCACATCAGGTTTACCATATAGTGAACACAGTGAATAAAATGTCTCAAAAACAATAGAGCAATCACACTTTTTTTTGCAATTTCTCCACATTTGGAATTTTTTTGCCATTTTACAGTACACTGCATGGTAAAACTCACGGTTTCATTTAAAATTACAGCTCATTCTGCAAAAAATGAGCCCTCACATGACCATATTGACTGAAAAATAAAAAAAGTTACGTCTGTCAGAAGAATGGCAAACCCCCCAAAAATACCGGAAAGTGTAAAGTCGGCCGGTCGTGAAGGGGTTAACCTTTCCTCACGCCTGCACATTACAGTACTTTGATCAGCAGGGCAGATGAATGCGCCTGCGCAGGACCGCAATGTCGGCTCGTGTGGATGACGTAGACACATCATCCACACCGGACTGGGAAGAAGGAGGCCGAAGATCGCAGCAGAGAGGATGCGTCAGACCTGAAAGAGGAGGCACCGCACTGGAGAGCTGCGACACCCATTGGACTGGACCCACCCTAGGTGAGTATTATAAAAGTACTTTTTCCGTTTTACAGAGCGGCCTAGGCTCTTATATACAGTATTTTGGAATGCTGTATATAAGAACTCAGTGGTATTGGACACAGCTTGTAGTCCCCAAATCTGGTGACAGATTCCCATTAAAAAATCGGAAAGAACACAAACTTACACAATAAATCACCAACATATTTGTGCTTCTAAGGGCGTGATTTATTACGCCCAGTATCCATGCCAGAAAATCTACATAGGAATGACCACAAGGGACTTAACCTCTTACAGACATTGGACGTACTGGGTACATCGTAGATAATGGCGGTGTAATCATCGTCGGCTGCTGCAGTAAACCGGCACCGATTTCCGCACATATATGCTGATCTGAACAGCAGACATGTGTAGCTTACAAGAAAGGGTGGATCCACGATTCACCCATGCCTTTTAATCCCTTAGACCGCGCTGTCAATTACTGACAGCGCAATGTAAATGGCCATGGCAGGGAAATTTCCTTTCCTCGACGCTATCGGAGTCCCCGTGACGCGATCACGGGAAGCCGATGGTTGCCATGGTAGCACAGGGTTATGTCATGACTCATGACTCACATCCTGTTACAGCCGGCTGGTTGTAACAGGACAGCAGCATTTCAGCTGATCAGAGCTCTGCCGCTCTGATCAGCAGAAATGAACAAGCGATCAGACAGCTAATCCTTACCCCGAGGGGGACTATTAAAATAAAAAAAATTTAAAAAAAAGTTTTAAAGAATTAAAAAAACCAACTAAAAATTTAAATCACTCCCCATTCGCCCCACTAAAAATAAGAGGGTTAAAAAAAAGGGAATTTTGTTTACTTACCGTAAATTCCTTTTCTTCTAGCTCCTATTGGGAGACCCAGACAATTGGGTGTATAGCTTCTGCCTCCGGAGGCCACACAAAGTATTACACTTTTAAAAAAGTGTAACCCCTCCCCTCTGCCTATACACCCTCCCGTGGATCACGGGCTCCTCAGTTTTGGTGCAAAAGCAGGAAGGAGAAAACTTATAAATTGGTCTAGGGTAAATTCAATCCGAAGGATGTTCGGAGAACTGAAGACCATGAACCATAAGAACAAATCAACATCAACAACATGTGTACACAAAAGAACAACCAGCCCGAAGGGCACAGGGGCGGGTGCTGGGTCTCCCAATAGGAGCTAGAAGAAAAGGAATTTACGGTAAGTAAACAAAATTCCCTTTTTCTTTGTCGCTCCATTGGGAGACCCAGACAATTGGGACGTCCAAGAGTAGTCCCTGGGTGGGTAAAAGAATACCTCAATAAAAGGAGCCGAAAACGGTCCCCTCTTACAGGTAGGCAACCGCCGCCTGGAGGACTCTCCTACCTAGACTGGCGTCTGCCGAAGCATAGGCATGCACTTGATAGTGCTTCGTGAAAGTGTGCAGACTAGACCATGTAGCTGCCTGACACACCTGCTGAGCCGTCGCCCGGTGCCGCAAAGCCCAGGACGCTCCTACGGCTCTGGTAGAATGGGCTTTCAACCCTGAAGGAAGTGGAAGCCCAGAAGAACGGTAGGCCTTGAGAATCGGTTCCTTGATCCACCGAGCCAAGGTTGACTTGGAGGCCTGAGAGCCCTTACGCTGGCCAGCGACAAGGACAAAGAGCGCGTCTGAACGGCGCAGGGGCGCCGTGCGAGACACGTAGAACCGGAGTGCTCTCACTAGATCCAAAGAGTGCAAATCCTTTTCACACTGGTGAATTGGATTAGGGAAAAAGGAAGGCAAGGAGATATCCTGATTTAGATGAAAGGGGGATACCACCTTAGGAAGAAATTCCGGGACAGGACGCAGAACCACCTTATCCTGGTGAAAAACCAGGAAGGGGGCTTTGCATGACAGCGCTGCAAGCTCAGACACTCTCCGAAGTGATGTGACCGCCACCAGGAAGGCCACCTTCTGAGAAAGACGGGAAAGAGAAACATCCCGCAGCGGCTCAAAAGGCGGCTTTTGAAGAGCCGTCAGAACCCTGTTAAGATCCCAAGGATCCAACGGACGTTTGTAAGGTGGGACCATGTGGCAAACCCCCTGCAGGGACGTGCGGACCTGCGGAAGCCTGGCTAGACGCTTTTGAAAAAAAAACACGGAGAGCGCCGACACTTGGCCCTTGAGAGAGCCGAGGGACAAACCCTTGTCCATTCCAGATTGTCGGAATGAAAGAAATGTGGGTAAAGCAAACGGCCATGGAGACAAACCGTTATCAGAGCACCAGGATAAGAAAAGTTGCCAAGACCTGTAATAGATTTTGGCGGACGTTGGCTTCCTGGCTTGTCTCATGGTGGCAATGACATCCTGAGATAACCCTGAAGACGCTAGGAGCCAGGACTCAATGGCCACACAGTCAGGTTGAGGGCCACAGAATTCAGATGGAAAAACGGCCCTTGTGACAGCAAGTCTGGACGGTCTGGAAGCGCCCACGGTTGACCCACCGTGAGATGCCACAGATCCGGATACCACGACCGCCTCGGCCAGTCTGGAGCGACGAGAATGGCGCGACGGCAGTCGGACCGGATCTTGTGTAGTACTCTGGGCAGCATTGCCAGAGGGGGAAACACATATGGCAGTCGAAACTGCGACAAATCCTGGACCAGAGCGTCCGCTGCCAGAGCTCTGTGATCCTGAGACCGTGCCATGAAGGCCGGGACCTTGTTGTTGTGTCTCGATGCCATGAGATCGACGTCCGGCATTCCCCAGCGGCGACAGATCTCTCGAAACACGTCTGGGTGAAGAGACCATTCCCCCGCGTCCATGCCCTGACGACTGAGAAAATCTGCTTCCCAGTTTTCCACGCCCGGGATGTGAACTGCGGAGATGGTGGAGCCTGTGACTTCCACCCACTGCAGAATCCGCTCGACTTCCTGGAAGGCTTGACGACTGCGAGTGCCGCCTTGGTGGTTGATGTAGGCGACGGCAGTGGCGTTATCCGACTGGATTCGGATCTGCCTGCCCTCCAGCCACCGATGGAAAGCCAATAGGGCTAGATATACTGCCCTTATCTCCAGAATATTGATATGAAGGGACGATTCTATTGGAGTCCAGGTTCCTTGAGCCCTGTGGTGGAGAAAAACCACTCCCCAACCTGACAGGCTCGCGTCCGTGGTGACCACGGCCCAGGTTGGGGGGAGGAAGGATTTTCCCCGAGACAGAGATGTGGGTAGGAGCCACCACTGAAGTGATGTTTTGGTTGCAAGTGAAAGAGAGATGTTCTTGTCGAGGGAAGACGAACTCTTGTCCCATTTGCGAAGAATGTCCCATTGGAGTGGCCGTAGATGGAATTGCGCGAACGGCACTGCCTCCATAGGAGCAACCATCTTCCCCAGGAAGTGCATGAGGCGCCTTAAGGGGTGTGACTGACTCCGAAGAAGTGACTGCACCCCCGCCTGCAGAGAAAGCTGTTTGTCCCGCGGTAGCTTGACTAACGCTGGAAGGGTATGAAACTCCATCCCGAGGTAAGTCAGTGATTGGGTCGGCGTCAACTTGGATTTCGGGAAATTGATGATCCACCCGAACTGCTGGAGAGTCGCCAGAGTGACGGTAAGACTTCGTTGACACGCCACCCGAGAAGGGGCCCTGACTAGGAGATCGTTCAAGTATGGGATTACCGAGTGGCCCTGAGAGTGCAGGACCGCCACGACGGATGCCATGACTTTGGTGAAGACCCGTGGGGCTGTCGCCAGGCCGAAGGGCAATGCGACGAACTGAAGGTGTTCGTCCCCGATGGCGAAACGCAGGAAACGTTGGTGTTCGGGTGCGATCGGCACATGGAGATAAGCATCCTTGATGTCGATCGATGCTAGGAAGTCTCCTTGTGACATCGAGGCGATGACCGAGCGGAGAGATTCCATCCGAAACCGTCTGGTTCTCACATGTCTGTTGAGCAGCTTGAGGTCCAGAACGGGACGGAAAGACCCGTCCTTTTTTGGCACCACGAACAAGTTGGAGTAAAATCCGCGACCACGTTCCTGAAGGGGAACGGGAATCACAACTCCTTCCATCTTTAGAGCGTCCACTGCCTGAAACAGTGCGTCTGCCTGTGCGGGGGGTGGGGAGGTTCTGAAAAAACGAGCCGTAGGTCGAGAGCTGAACTCTATCCTGTAACCATGAGACAGAATGTCTCTCACCCATCGGTCTTGAACGTGTGGCCACCAGGCGTCGCCAAAGCGGGAGAGCCTGCCACCGACCGAGGATGTGGCTAGATGAGGCCGAGAGTCATGAGGAGGCCGTCTTGGAGGCAGTGCCTCCTGCGGCCTTTTGGGGGCGTGACTTGGACCGCCACCCATAGGAGTTCCTCTGGCCTTTCTCCGGCCGGTTGGACGAAGAGGATTGGGGTTTGACGGAGGGACGAAAGGACCGAAACCTCGATTGGATTTTTCTCTGCTGAGGTCTCTTAGGTTTGGACTGGGGTAAGGAGGAGTCCTTTCCCGAGGATTCCTTAATAATCTCATCCAACCGTTCGCCAAACAAACGTTCGCCAGAAAAAGGCAAACCAGTTAAGAACCTTTTGGAAGCAGAGTCTGCTTTCCATTCGCGCAGCCATATGGCCCTGCGGACTGCCACGGAGTTAGCGGATGCTACAGCCGTACGGCTAGCAGAGTCCAGGACGGCGTTCATGGCTTAGGACGAAAATGCTGATGCCTGAGAGGTCAAGGAAGACACATGCGGAGCAGAATTCCGCGTGACAGCATTAATCTCAGTCAGACATGCCGAGATTTCTTGGAGAGCCCACACAGCCGCAAAGGCCGGGGCAAAAGACGCGCCCGTGGCCTCATAAATAGACTTCACCAAGAGCTCTATCTGTCTGTCAGTGGCATCCTTCAGGGATGAGCCATCGGCAACAGACACAACGGACCTAGCAGCCAATCTAGAGACTGGCGGATCCACCTTGGGTGAGTGCGCCCAGCCCTTAACGACCTAAGGTGAAAAGGGATAACGCGTGTCAGAGTGCCTTTTAGCAAAACGCTTTTCCGGGACCGCTCTGGGCTTCTGGACAGCGTCCCTGAAGTTAGAGTGATCAAAGAACGTATTGCGCGTACGTTTGGGGAATCGAAATTGGTGTTTCTCCTGCTGAGAAACCGACTCCTCTACCGTTGGAGGCGGGGGAGAGAGATCCAACACCTGGTTGATGGACGAAATAAGATCATTTACTAAGGCGTCCCCCTCAGGGGTATCAAGGTTGAGGGCGAAGTCAGGGTCAGAGCCCTGAGCTCCCACGTCCGCCTCGTCATCCTGAGAGTCCTCCAGCTGAGATCCAGAGCAGCGTGAGGAAGCCGGGGAAGAGTCCCAGCGAGGCCGCTTAGCCGGTCTGGGACTGCGATCCAGGCAGGAGTCCTCCGCCTGGGACCTAGGGGCTATCCTGGGAGCGCGCTGCGGCGCGGACCGAGAAGGCCCTGGAGGAGACAAACTAACAGGGGCCGGGGCCTGTGAAGAGCCCGGTATGGATTGCAAAGCCTCAAGGAGCTTAGATGACCATTTGTCCATAAACTGTGCAATGGATTGAGAAAGTGACAGAGAGTTTCTCAGCGAAAGAGGCCAATGACGGTGACTCTGTCCCTGCAGCCTGCTCAGGAGGAGCAGGGGGATCTACATGAGCCGAGGGGCCCACAAGTGCCCCGGGCTCCGGCTGAGCAAGCGTGGCAGGAGTCGAGCATTGATCACAGTGAGGGTAGGTGGATCCCGCAGGCAACATAGCCCCACAAGAGGTACAGGCTGCGAAAAAAACCTGTGTCTTAAGGGCTTTGCTCCTTGTGGACGACATGCTGCAAGCAATAAGTGTCCCTTAGGAGAGCGACCACTGAGGGTATATGGGAAAGGGTTAAACAGCCGTTCCGAATATATATAATATATGTAGATATATATATCACGGCACCCTAGGGGAACCAGCACCGGGTGACCGGTGTGGCTTACCAACCGCTGGTGTCCTCCAGATTCCCTGTCGTGGGTCCCCCAGAGCTGTAGAGATGTGCAGCTGCAGCATACACCGGCAGAATGCCAAACATGGCCGCCGGAGCTCTCAAGGAGGGAGTGGAGCCATGGGCGGCGCCAGCAAAAGGCGGGAATCTGGAGGCCCCATAGTGGTCCATAAGAGGGGAGGGGAGGCATGCAACGATGCTCCAGCCCTCTGTCGGTAATACCGCCCTTCCCCCTGACAAGCAGGCCCGGGGGCGGGATTTTTCGCGACTAGGCCGCGATGAAGCCGGGGACTAAATTTAAGGCCATGCCCGACAAGCAGGCACGGCCGGCGCGGAAGTCCGATGAAAAAACAACGGACGGCGCTACTGGGGAGAGAGGCGACCTCTCTCCCCGTACCGTCCCCCCATGGGGACACAGAGTACCATGAAGGTGCAGGGCCCGGTCCCTGGGGATGAAAACGCTCCGGTCCAGCAGGTTCCACCAGGGGCTGCGGATGGAGCACGGTCTCAGCAGGTGAATGACCGATGAAGCTCCCACTTCTCCCAGAGCCGCATAAGGGATGGTGAAGGAGACGGCATGTAGCTCCAGCCTTTGTACCCGCAATGGGTACTTCAACCTTAACAACACCGCCGACATAGTAGGGTGAGAAGGGAGCATGCCGGGGACCCCATAGGGGACTTCTTTTCTTCTGTCATACTATGTATGATAACTCTTTTTTTTTTTTTTTTCCATGAGTGGATGTGTGCCTCCTTCCACACAAAGCATAAAACTGAGGAGCCCGTGATCCACGGGAGGGTGTATAGGCAGAGGGGAGGGGTTACACTTTTTTAAAAGTGTAATACTTTGTGTGGCCTCCGGAGGCAGAAGCTATACACCCAATTGTCTGGGTCTCCCAATGGAGCGACAAAGAAATAATAAATATACACTCATTTGGTATCACAGAGTTCAGAAATGCCCAGTCTATCAAAATCTAAAACGAATTAATATGACCGGTAGACGTCGTAGCCGTAAAAAAAAATTCCAACCGGCAAAGTTAAGTTTTTTGGTCTTCACAAATTGCAAAATGCAAACAAATAAGCCATCAGTGAGCCCCATATCCCGAAAAATGAGAACACTACAAGTTGCAGAAAATGGCGCTGAAAGTGCTCCAATTTTTTGGACAAACCTTTTTTTAACCCCTTAGATAAAAGTAAACCTAAACATGTTTGGTATCAACGAACTCATACCAACCTGAAGTATCACACCCACCCATCAGTTTTACCATACAGTGAACACGGTGAATAAAGTACCCCATAAACCATTGTCCAATCACACTTTTTTGTAATTTTTCCACACGTGGAAATTTTGTGCTGTTTTCCAGTACCATATATGGTAAAACTCATGGTTTCACTTAAAAGACCAATACGTCCTGCAAAAAACAAGCCCTCTTATGGCAAGATTGACGAGAAAAATAAAAAAGTTACGACTCTCGGAAAAAGGGGAGCAAAAAACAAAAACGGAAAAATCGTCCAGTGGTTAGGGGGTTAAAGGTGGGAGTCCGTGAGCACATCAGGGACATTGAGAAAACAAAGACTCTGCATGAGGCGGAACACCTAAAAACCCTACCAAAACATTTCCAATTGTACCATAAATCTGACTCAAGCAAATTAAAGAAGTTGTCCGACATTAGCTTACCAAAAAAATTTGAGTTTATCTGTGCTGTATTGTCATATAAAACACCCCTACATTGTTATTTTTTGTTTTCTAACTTTTGTTCCAGTTGAATTATCCCTTTATTCTCTGCAGTTCTTTGTTTACATTTTGCTCTAGCAAACTGACCACTTCCTGTGCAAAACCTCAGTTAGAGCTGGCACCGCCCGGCCTCACTGTCCAGCCCCGTCCAATGCCCGCCCCCTGCACACACATTCCCTGTCAGTATTCTACCCCAGCACCTGATCTGTTCTCACTCTAGCAATGAAAATAACAGCCCCACATCGGGCTCTGTGCCACACACACACACACACACACACACACACACATCGGGCTCTGCGCCACACATATCAGGCTCTGCAACCCTCCCCCACACACACACACACACGGCGCTCTGTACCGACCTCCCCCTCACCATCGTTCTGTACCAACCCCTACCCCCATAGGGAAAACATGTAGGCTACATTCACATGACCGTTCCGTTTTTGCGGTCCGAAAAAAATGCCCAATTTTTTCACGAATACATCCGTGTGTCATCCGTGTGCCTTCCGTTTTTTTTTTGCGTACCGCAAAAAACGGAAGCAGCAAGAAAGATAAATAGAAGAGTAGATATAGAGATGAATAGATAGATATAGAGACAGAGAGATAGAGGGATGAATGAATGAACAGAGGGATAGATAGATAGATAGATAGATAGATAGATAGATAGATAGATAGATAGATAGATAGATAGATAGATGAGAAAGACATATAATGTCCTACCCCCCCTGCATATTCTAAGCTGGCACCCTTTAGTAACTTTCATGTGGCACTAATGTGTGCTTAGCCTTGTATTTATCCAAAAAATAAATCAAAAATAATTAAAAAAAAAACAAACGACAATGGGTCCCCCATACTTTTGTAGCCAGCTAGGGTAAAGCAGATGGCTGCAGCCTGCAAACCACAGCTGGCAGCTTCAGCTTGGCTGGTAATCTAAAACAGAGGGCACCCCACGCTGTTATTTTAAATTAAATAAATAATTTAAAACAAAAAACATGGGGTCCCCCCAAATTGGATCACCAGCCAAGGTAAAGCAGACAGCTGTGGTCTAGTATTCTCAGACTAGGGAGGCCCACTGTTATTGGACACTCCCCAGCCTAAAAATAGCAGGCCACAGCCGCCCCAGAAGTGGCACATCCATTAGATGTGCCAATCCTGGTGCTTCGCCCCAACTTATCCCGTGCCCTGGTGCGGTGGAAAACGAGGTAATATAAGGGGTTGATGCCAAATGTGTAATGTCACCTGGCATCAAGCCCTGGGATTAGTGATGTCACGCGTCTATCAGATATCCGACATCACAAACCCAGTCAGTAATAAAAAAAAATAGACAACAAAAAAAAAAGTTTTATCTGAAAAAACACTCCTCAAAACATTCCCTCATTCACCAATTTATTCAAAAGAAAAACAAATCCAGGTCCAGCATAATCCAATAAGGGGGTCCCATGACAATCCATACCATAGTCAATGTCCCAGTCAATGAAGAACAGAATGTTCCTCATTGGCTGGGAGAGTAATGCAGTGACCTGAGCTAACATCAATAGCCCAGGTCACTGCAGGGGATGCCGAGCGCTGCTGTCAGGAGGTTAAATGAAATCATTACCTGCAGTGACGATCTTCGCTTCACTCCTGTCAGCGCTGTCCCTGACTTCTATGCCCGCCGCGTTCTCAGCAGTATCGCCCGAGACGTCACCGCTAGTGACGTGAGAACGCAGCGGCATAGAAGGCAGTGACAGCGCTGACAGGAGTGAAGCGAAGATTGTCACAGCAGGCAATGATGTCAGCTAACATCCTGATGGCAGCGCTCGTTATCCCCGCGGCTGCCTGCGCTGCAATGTGAGAGGCTGCTGAGCCTGCAATGAAGGCAGCCGCGGGGCTGGAGCGGGACACAGACTGCACGGGCACACCTGCTATCCTGAGCAGGGGGCCTGGTGCTGGCGTTGACACCGTGGGCGGGGAGAGTACTGGGTGCGGAGGAATGTGTAGGAGGGTGCAGGGAAGAGGTGCGGGGACCCCACGCACTGTACTCGCCCAGCAGGGCGGCAACATGCTGTTCTAGATTTGCATGTCAACATGGTCCTGCCCATGTTGACATGAAATGACTGGAAGCAGCAAAATTGCGGCAGGAGCGATCACATGACCGCTCTGAGCCGGGGAAAAAAGGCTGACAGCAGGGCAGGTAAGTGATCACCAGCTACTTACCTGCCCCAATGTAGCCCAATAGGGTAATAATGAAGAAAAGTCAAAATAAGCCGGATAACCCCTTTAATTATAAAGGCCATAGATCAGAGGTTAGATGTGGTAACCTATTTAAGGCCCTTGCGCAACTTGAGTTATTGGATTTATAGATTGGACACAAGGACTACTATTGGGCTCAATGAGAGCTTTGACTGCTTTCTTTAATTGGGTATTTTTATGTGGTGTGAGAATGGGACTGTTTGTGTTAAATTATTTTTTAATTGTTTCTTTTTATCCATAATTTAGAGATCTGTATATGCTAAAATACCTGTGGTGGTCTGCAAATTTTGAGGTACTTCACGCGACCCGCTCAGTGACTTAGATGTTGACTTTGATTGGGTCTTTTCCCTGAATGAAGTGCCTATGAGAAAATAAGAAAAACGATTATTACCTAAGAAAAGTGGAGAAAAACATTGTACAACAATTTAATTATAGTTAGGATACAACTAATATTTAATACATTTACTCAATAATTTAGTTTTTTGCATTTCTTGATTTTGTTTGCCTTATGGCATGTCATTTTTAATTTTGCATATAATATTTCTGTTTACACAACTACATAAACACTATGCACTTTTTTTGTTTGTCTATTGATTAGTGATGGACAGACCCGAACTGTAAAATTTAGAATCCGAGAGGTTTTAAAAATACCCGAGTACCGGACCCGGGCCTGGAATTCTCAGGGAACTCCGGATAATGATCCGGAACCTTTGGAAATAAAAAATAAAAAAAGGAAAAATAAAGAAAATAAGAATAAAGCAGGCGCGTTATAACAATAGCAGCCCACAGCCACTCAGGATTGTCACATCCATTAGATGTGACAATCCTGGCACTTTACCCGATTCTTCCCGAATCCCCTGGTGCGGTGGCAATCAGGCTAATAAGGGGTTAATAACAGCTCACATCTGCCACTAAGCCCTAGATTAGCAATGGCAGGGTCTATGAAAACCCTACCCCCATTACTAATCTGTAAGTGAAAAGAAATAAACACAAACACAAAATAAGATAAAAACAACACCCTCTTTCACTCCTTTATTAACCCCAAAAACACCCAGGTCTGATGTAATCCACACGAGGTCCCATAACGATTCCAGCTCTGCTACATCTGAAGTGACAGCGCGTGGGCATAGAATATGACCACCCGCTGTGATCTTAAGGCAGAGAATGAGTCGCAGCGATGTGTGGTGACGTAAATTAGATTATTTGCGGTCACAGCTGGAGCTGCCCATTGTCATCCACCTAGATCGCAGGTAACCTGACCTCAGGTGACCTCATTGAACTGAGTGACCACTACTATCCATAAAAGTGGCATAATACTTTGGCAAAATTACTCCCAGAAATAAAATGTGAGTCAGAAATACATTCAGGCATCTTCCGCATGCTGTTGCCATTCAGTTTCAACAAATTTCCATCAATTGCAATATTTTTACAGCCCTCGCAGGCCTATTTCCAAGGTCCTCTAGAAAATTATTCGAGTTTCCCATTGACTTGGATTGGGTTCGTTATTCAGTATGAATACACAAATGTAGAAATTATTGGATTTGAACAATCCGAACCCGAATATTTTAGCATTCGCCCATATCTAGTCATCACTAATGATAATTTTAAGGATGTCTAAAACTGATCAACTGGGAAAAGGTTGTTGCATTACTCGTAAATCAAATGCCATGTCCTTCTTCAATTTGTCCAATTATTAATACCAGGTTTTGGTTAAAATGAGGCTACCATTTCAAGGTTCATTTTTCATCAAGGAGAAACTACGCTGAAAATCTATCTTTTGAATCATGTGCATTGAATATTTTTTTGGTATGGTATCAGAGGACTCAGAAGGAAAAATGTATGTAACAAAATTAAAACATTGTCGTCCATTTGGCTTATCCAAAATCTATTAATTTTACACTAGGTGGTAAGATAGATGACATCTTTATTATCTGGAGAAGTACCGGTCCTGAACTGCAGAGCTTCATGACTTGGTTGAACAATAACCCATATAACATCAAACTAACCTATAAGACAGATCGGGAGGCAATTGATTTTCTGGACTATAATATAAAAATGGGGTACCAGACAGAAAAGGGTTCTCCACGGGTACAATTATTATCAACAAGTAAGAGGGAAGAATCTTTTGCCTCACAGATACATTTCATCTCCAAGTTAACAGTCAGAGGGGGGCGATCAGGCAGATCTTGAACAAACACTGGTCGTTACTGAAGACCGACCAGAGTTTGAACGACGTTTTACTCATCGCCCACTCTTACCTGTTAGAAGGGGGAAAAGCCTAAAGGATATGCTGGTGAAGAACCATTACGTACCTAGGGTGGTATCTCGCTTTGAGAAAGGGAGTCCCAAATTTGGTTGTTTTCCTTTTGTCTGCCCAGAGATGTTGTCAGCTTGGGATGGACCTAAAGAGTATAAAATAAAAAGTTACAACTCATGCAGTAAAAGTCACGTTATCTATTATGCAGTATGTGGCTGTAGCCTAATTTATATTGGGTTAACATCAAGGGAACAACGCGTCCGCACGAGGGAACATGTTAGGGACATAATTGCGGTGTGTGATGTTGTGGATCTTGATTCCCTGAGGATGATCCAGAGACATTTCAAGCTGCGCCATGACTGTGGTCCCACTTTGTGGTATCGCAAGGTCCATTTAGAATCTAGGGGTATATATATATACACACATATTACTATAAGAATTTTGTCTCTGCATGATATAGGGACATTAGAAAATCTTTTAAGGACTATACATGGTCATATTCTTTAGGCTAAAGCTGGTGTCACACTAAACGACAGCAACAACGACGTCGCTGTTACGTCACCATTTTCGGTGACGTAACAGCGACCTTGTAAGTCGCTGTTATGATCGCTGCTTAGCTGTCAAACACAGCAGAAGCAGCGATCATAAGGTCGCTGTGCTACATGTTCAGAGAGCAGGGAGCCGCGCTTAGCGCTGGCTCCTTGCTCTCCTGCAGCACACATCGGGTTAATTAACCCGATGTGTGCTGCAGCTACATGTCACAGTTCAGAGAGCAGGGAGCCGCGCTTAGCACTGGCTCCTTGCTCTCCTGCAGCACACATCGGGTTAATTAACCCGATGTGTGCTGCAGCTACATGTCACAGTGCAGAGAGCAGGGAGCCGCGCGCACTGCTTAGCGCTGGCTCCTTGCTCTCCTTGCTACAGTATACATCGGGTTAATTACCCGATGCGTACTGCAGCCACATGTCACAGTGCAGGAGCCGGCACTGGCAGCAAGAGCGGAGGCTGGTAACCAGCGTAAACATCGGGTAACCAGGGAAAGGTCTTCCCTTGGTTACCCGATGTTTACGCTGGTTACAGCTTACCGCAGCTGCCAGTGCCGGCTCCTGATCGCTTCATTTCGTCGCTCTCTCGCTGTCACACACAGCGATGTGTGTGTCACAGCGGGAGAGTGACGACCAAAAAATGAAGCTGGACATTCAGCAACGACCGGCGACCTCACAGCAGGGGCCAGGTCGTTGCTGGATGTCACACACAGCGACAGCGACGTCGCTGCAACGTCACAGAAAATGGTGACGTAGCAGCGACGTCGTTGTCGTCGTCGTTATGTGTGACACCAGCTTAAGGCTGATTCTCCTTATGTTTGGATGATTTTCTTACCACCCTGGTCGTGCCCTTTCACTTGCCAGTAGTAGATATGGTCTCGTTGGGTGCGCATGTGCGGGGCTGCCTCAGCATGAGTCCCCGCCAAGGGAGCTTCCTTAGAAGGATGCATGGGTTAACTGACGTTAGTGGAAGTATTCTTCCGATCCACGCTTCCCCTGGAATGACTGGATGAGGCGGACTCTATGTGCGGCGTCCCACCCCCTGCATGCGCCCAAACAGCGACGATCTCGCCCAAGACACCACATAATAAAACATGCACATTACACTTTCCTCAAGCGAGTAAGCCAGGTGAGAAACGCGTGTCAGGGCTACTCAAAACATCCAGTTATAAGTGCACTTTATAGGTGAGTCCGGATCACGATGATTCATGGCTGTTAGCTCTATCGGTAATAGTAATGGTAGCCTTTGAGGCTTAGGCTGCGTTACATGGGTGATATTAGATTTTTGTGTTGTTATAGCGCCACCAGGTGGCCATCTGTATTAGTACATGCAGTGGTACCTGCAATGTATTTCAATGACCCCGATCCTGCTGTACCGGAAGTCGCCGGATCCTGATAGACAGAATCCTGTTTTTTGTACTGAGCATGCCCAGAAAGCAGCTTGGCATGGTCAATACAGAAATCTCCCTCTCTCTCAGACAGAAGACCAGGATCGTGAAGGGGTGAGAGGGAGTAATAAAGATGGAGTCCCTAAGTGTGTCTGTGTATTTATTTCTAATAAAGTATTTTTTCTGTGTGATGTCTTTTTTTTAACCCTTTATTGGAGATTCTTAATGGCCGGGTCAAACTTGGCCTGACATTAGCAATCTCAGGCTTTATACCAGCAGGTAAAACAAAGCTGGTATTAACCCCTTATTACCCAACGTGCCACCCGGCACCAGGGCCGCTTGGAGAGATGTTGGACACAACGCCAGAAGATAGCGCTTTTAAGAAAGCGCCATATTCTGTGGCGACTGTTGACTGCAATTCGCAGCAGGGGGGGGGCCAAGAAAGCTTGGGCCACCCTGCACTGCGTATTCCCATCCCCAGCTGCCTAGTTGTACCTGGCTCGTCAGAAAAATTGGCCGAAGCCCATGTCGTTTTTTGTTTTTTTTAATTATTTCATGAAATTCATGAAATACTTAAAAAAGGGCTTCCCTGTATTTTTGGTTCCCAACCGGGTACAAATAGGCAGCTGGGGGTTGGGGGCAGCGCGTACCTGCTTGCTGTACCTGGCTAGCATACAAAAACAGGGTGAAGATGTCTTTTTTTTTTAGTTTTTGGGCAAAAAACGTTAAAAAAGGGCTTCCCTGGATTTTCCATTGCCAGTGAAGGTCATATAAGCAGTGGGGGTTAGCAGCCAGTAGCTGCTTGGGTTACCTTAGCAATAGAAAATGCAGCGGCAGTCCACACATTTTATTTTTTTACTCCCTAACCCTAGAGTTAGGGTTATGTGTTTGGGGTTTTTGTTTATTTTTTAATGAATTTAAAACAAAAAAATACTCATGGGCTACCGAGAACCCGAGCATTTTAGTGCTCACTCATTCCTACTTCTAACCATACAGCCAGCAGATCAACTAATCTGATCAGCTGACTCCAGTGTTGGCCGATTACTTGTTCTGGGTCCCCCTGCATCTATCGCAGCGTGTGCTGCCTGTGAGGTCAGCTGAATTCGGCCGACACTGGAGTCAGCTGATCTGAACTCTGTTGAACTCCAGCCCGAACACTCTGCGATGGATGCAGGGGGACACAGAAAGTAATCGGCCAACACTGGAGTCAGCTGATCTGAACTCAGCTGAACTCATGACCACACAACCCGAACATGGTCACACGTGATCGGCAGCAGGCAGTGATTGCTGTTAACCTGCATCCATCACAGCGTGTGCGGGATGTGAGATCAGGAGTTCAGCTTATTCCCGTTCAGCTGACTACAGTGCCAGCCGATATATTCTGTGTTCCCCTTCATCCATCACAAGTAGAAGTAGAAGCATACAATAAAATAACAATTGCGGTTGCATGCGTTGCACATTCAATCCACAGGATCCGGTCATATGCGGTTTGCATCCTGTCAAATGTGAAAGTAGCCTTACAGCTGGAGCAGGAAGAAGAAAGATAAGATGGCAGACTTACTTTGGGAGCTTACAGGAAGAAATCGCACAGACCAATTTTTGGGGCTCCACTCAAGGGGATCTGGGGCTGAGAAAAAAAGGAGACTGTCAGCTGATGATGAAATAGCTAGAAAAGTTATTGATCATTATCTCAAACCCATTGCCTCCTCTTTCTAGTCCGGCATTTCCTCTCTGCGGCGATCGCCATCCTCCTTCTTCTGAGGCCCATGTGCATGACGCGTCCTACATCATGCTCACTAGCTGGCATTGAGGTCCTGCGCAGGCGCACTTTGATCTGCCCTGCTCAAAGCAGATCCATGTATTGTAGTGCATATGCGTAAGAGATCTTTAACCCCTTAACAATCTGGTGGCTAAAATGATAGCACAGGGTCATGTGATGACTCCTGTAGCTCATATGACTCAGGTCCTGTAAGAAAAAGCCAAATACTGGCTGTTACAAGAGATGATAATTTCTCCCAGTCTAAATTGTGCTGCTCTGATTGGGATAAATAAATGAGTGATCAGACAGCTGATCCTAATAGCCCCCTAGGGGTACTAGTCAAATTTAAAAAAAAATTAAGAAAAAGTTTTGAAAAAGTAAAAAAAAAGTAAAAACACCTAAAAGTTCAAATCATCCCTCTTTTGCCCCACTGAAAAATAAAGGGTTAAAAAAAAATATATTCACACATTTGGTATCGCTGTCTTTAGCCCGGATATATATCAAAATATAAAATCATTTGTTCTGTTTGGTAAACGGCGTAGCAGCAAAAAAATTCCAAATGCCAAAATTACGCTTTTTGGTTGCCACAAATTTTAAGCAAAATGCAATAACAGGCAATGAAAACATAGCATCTGCGCAAAAATGATACTGTTAAAAACGTCAGCTCGAGATACAAAAAAAAGCCATCACTGAGCCATAGATTTAAAAAAATGAGAACGCTATGGGTCTCAGAAAATGGCGCAAAACGTCCGTCACTTTTTTCGGACAAACTTCTGATTATTTTTTTAACCCCTTAGATTAAAGTAAACCTATTCATGTTTGGTGTCTACATACTTGCAGTAACCTCAGGCATCACAGCAGCACATCAGGTTTACCATATAGTGAACACAGTGAATAAAATCTCTCAAAAACAATAGAGCAATAACACTTTTTTTTGCAATTTCTCCACATTTGGAATTTTTTTTACCATTTTACAGTACACTGCATGGTAAAACTCACAGTTTCATTTAAAATTACAGCTCATTCTGCAAAAAATGAGCCCTCACATGACCATATTGACTGAAAAATAAAAAAGTTACGTCTGTCAGAAGAATGGCAAACCCCCACAAATACCGGAAAGTGTAAAGTCGGCCGGTCGTGAAGGGGTTAACCTTTCCTCGCGCCTGCACATTACAGTACTTTGATCAGCAGGGCAGATGAATGCGCCTGCGCAGGACCGCAATGTCGGCTCGTGTGGATGACGTAGACACATCATCCACACCGGACTGGGAAGAAGGAGGCCGAAGATCGCAGCAGAGAGGATGCGTCAGACCTAAAAGAGGAGGCACCGCACTGGAGAGCTGCGACACCCATTGGACTGGACCCACCCTAGGTGAGTATTATAAAAGTACTTTTTCCGTTTTACAGAGCAGCCTAGGCTCTTATATACAGTATTTTGGAATGCTGTATATAAGAACTCAGTGGTATTGGACACAGCTTGTAGTTCCCAAATCTGGTGACAGATTCCCATTAAAAAATCGGAAGGAACACAAACTTACACAATAAATCACCAACATATTTGTGCTTCTAAGGGCGTGATTTATTACGCCCAGTATCCATGCCAGAAAATCTACATAGGAATGACCACAAGGGACTTAACCTCTTACAGACATTGGACGTACTGGGTACATCGTAGATAATGGCGGTGTAATCATCGTCGGCTGCTGCAGTAAACCGGCACCGATTTCCGCACATATATGCTGATCTGAACAGCAGACATGTGTAGCTTACAAGCAAGGGTGGATCCACGATTCACCCATGCCTTTTAATCCCTTAGACCGCGCTGTCAAATACTGACAGCGCAATGTAATTGTCCATGGCAGGGAAATTTCCTTTCCTCGACGCCATCGGAGTCCCCGTGACGCGATCACGGGAAGCCGATGGTTGCCATGGTAGCACAGGGTTATGTCATGACTCATGTCGCTATCATGACTCACATCCTGTTACAGCCGGCTGGTTGTAACAGGGCAGCAGCATTTCAGCTGGTCAGAGCTCTGCCGCTCTGATCAGCAGAAATGAACAAGCGATCAGACAGCTAATCCTTACCCCTAGGGGGACTATTAAAATAAAAAAAGTTTAAAAAAAAGTTTTAAAGAATTAAAAAAAACAACTAAAAATTTAAATCACTCCCCATTCGCCCCACTAAAAATCAAAGGGTTAAAAAAATAATAAATATACACTCATTTGGTATCACAGAGTTCAGAAATGCCCAGTCTATCAAAATCTAAAATGAATTGATATGATCGGTAGACGGCGTAGCCGTAAAAAAAAATTCCAACCGGCAAAGTTAAGTTTTTTGGTCTTCGCAAATTTTGAGCAAAATGCAATTCCAGGGAGTCAAAACGTAGCATCTGCGCAAAAATGGTTCAGCTAAACATGCAAACAAATAAGCCATCAGTGAGCCCCATTTCCCGAAAAATGAGAACACTACAAGTTGCAGAAAATGGCGCTGAAAGTGCTCCAATTTTTTGGACAAACCTTTTTTTAACCCCTTAGATAAAAGTAAACCTAAACATGTTTAGTATCAACGAACTCATACCAACCTGAAGTATCACACCCATCAGTTTTACCATACAGTGAACACGGTGAATAAAGTACCCCATAAACCATTGTCCAATCACACTTTTTTGTAATTTTTCCGCACGTGGAAATTTTTTGCTGTTTTCCAGTACTATATATGTTAAAACTCATGGTTTCACTTAAAAGACCAATACGTCCCGCAAAAAACAAGCCCTCTTATGGCAAGATTGACGGGAAAAATAAAAAAGTTACGACTCTCGGAAAAAGGGGAGCAAAAAACAAAAACAGAAAAATCGTCCACGGGTTAGGGGGTTAAAGGTGTGAGTCCGTGAGCACATCAGGGACATTGAGAAAACAAAGACTCTACATGAGATGGAACACCTAAAAACCCTACCAAAACATTTCCAATTGTACCATAAATCTGACTCAAGCAAATTAATTATAAAGGCCATAGATCTGAGGTTAGAGGTGGTAACCTATTTAAGGCCCTTGCGCAACTTGAGTCACTTTATTTATAGATTGGACACAAGGACTCCTATTGGGCTCAATGAGAGCTTTGGCTGCTTTCTTTAATTGGGTATTTTTATGTGGTGTGAGAATGGGACTGTTTGTGTTAAAATATTTTTCTCTATCGCTTTCATTGGGGGACACAGGACCATGGGTGTATGCTGCTGTGACTAGGAGGCTGACACTAAGTAGACATAAAAAAAGTTAGCTCCTCCCTAGCAGTGCACACCCTGAGCCGGAGGCGGATCTATGCCAGTTTTTTGCTTAGTGTCGTAGGAGGCTGAAGTGGGCCCATATCTCTGTGGGCCAACCTCAGCTTAGGCTATTGCTTTTTTCCGTTTTTTCGTGCTAATACGGCGCCGCTCAGCCTTCTCATCTCTTCTAGGTTTTTTGTCTCTTCTGCAGGGTTGGAGTCCCTGCATCAGAGAGAACCCTCACCTTCTCCTCCCCTCCGGGAACCGTCCCCAGGGTTGTCTGGGGCTCGAGACGCCAGGCCCTATCCCCCTCCTGCCCCATGGTACCACCCCAGGGGCTGCTTGGGGACCGATATTTTTAATTTTTGTAAGGGCACACTCCCCGTCGGCCCCTATGGTACCATCCCAAGGGGTACTTCTGGTGGAGGCGACGAGGGATCTCTGCTCCAGGACCCGATGTCAGGATCGCAGACTGCAGCGCAGGAGCGCTCACAGCACCAGGCCTCCCCCAGCGTTCTTCCTCCTACCCTGGGCCCAGGCAGTGGATCTCTTCATGCAGCGCAGGAGCGCTCTGCATTTTTCCCCAAGCTCCCCAGCGTTTTCCCCCGGTGTCTCCCAGGGGCAGACTGGACTCACCGGCAGGCGCAGCATCACAGATTGGTGCCGTGGATCAGAGCGACGCCGCCAGGACGCAGGTAGGATCTTCTCCGCTAGCAGCGCTGCGCTCCCGGTGGCCGCTCACTAATTTAGCTTCCGGCTTCGGGCCTACATCAGGCCGGTGCGCTCCGCCCCCCTGTTTGCGCGCGCGCGCGTTTTTTCCGGCCACGCCCCCCTCGACTTCTGCCCGGAGACAGCCAGCTCAGTGCTGCAGCACGCCCCCATTCCTCCCAGCGTCCCCTATCATACAGGGAGAGGATCACATCTGCAGCGCAGGAGCGCTCAGCTACAACAGGCCTCCCCAGCGTTCACAGGGGATCGTGGTTACACAGCGCAGGAGCGCTCAGCAGCTTGGCAACTCTCCAGCAGGCAGGATGGGACCGAGCATCTCAGAGACGTCGGCAGAACGCAGGTAGGACTTCTCTGCTCTCAGCGCTGCGCTCCCGGCGGGCCACCCACTAATCTAGTCCCCTGCTTCGGCCTACCTCAGACCATCAGATCTCCGCCTCCCCGTGTTGCGCGCTCGTGTTTTTTTGTCCCAAGCATGACCCCTGCAGGTCCTGCCCGGTCCCTATCCGGGCAGCCCCCTACTGCAAAAAAAAAAAAAAAATGAAGGACGGTTTTTCTTCTTTAGCAAGGCTGTCCCTGCAGTTTCTGAGACCTCCGCGGACCTGGGTGGGAGACAGGACCTGGGTGAGTGCTGCTCCTGCTTAGGAACAGACTATATCTCTTTAATTTTTTTTTGTTTTTTCCCCCTTTTCTCCTGTCTCCCCACTAGCGTCACTAGTGTTTTTTTCCTAAGCACCCTATAGCTTTTTATGCACGCACAGCCGGCTAGGTATAATCCTCCCAATCCAGGCTACGCCCCCCGCTCGGCTTGCGCCCCATGCCACCGCCAGCACCCGAGCTCCGCTGCGCTCCCTTATCCGGAGGGGTAGACCCTCTATCCCAGTCTGTGGACTCTCTCTCAAGGGCGTCTAGGACCATCGCGCAGGCGTTGCAGTCGCTCCCTACACTCGGCCATGCTCCCCCGGTCCAGCTGACTCTGGACAACAGTCGGTCTGATCCAGACCCTACCACTGGATCGCAGAAGGGGACCTGCTGGGCCTCCTCTCAAGCCCTCCCGGAGATTTCCATCACCTCCAGGCCCCGAGTGTTCCTCGTCTCCGAGACCGGCCGACCCTTTTTTCAGGAGAAGAGTCGGATGCAGCCTTGATGCTGATTCCAGATCAGAGGACTGAGGTCAGAGGTAGGGTGGTTAGTCCGGCCAAAGCGGTAAGTCATATGCTAGAGCCCCAGACGGACTCTGTGGCTACCCAGTGCTTGCATGTCTCCTTTAACACAGGTTAAGCGGGCACACAGGCAATTTGGTGACCATCCAGTCGTTGCTGAAATTCTATACAAGCACAGACAACCAGTCAAGATATTCAACAAGGGTAAGTCGTTTGATCTCCTTTTTTCTCCCTTCCTGAGTCTCTCAGGAAGGAATGGACAGGCTCGCCTATGGTCGCCCTGCTGCTTTTTTTCCGGCGGTCATCTTTCAGCTCTCCCGCACGGGCCATCGCTCCGGTTTTTCTTCAGACGACAGACACAGTACTCCTTCTGCCCTCGCCGCCATCTAGCTGGCAGCATCCATGATGTCCGGGTCCGATAACCTCCACAACGGTTTTTCGCGCAGGATCGAGCAATCCGGAATTCACACTTGGCACACAGTTTGCTCTAGCAGGTGAGTACATACTCATCGCATCTCCGTCAGCAGCTTACTGCCCAGTGAAAGCGGCTAGCAGCACGGGGGCCATCTGTCGGGCGATCTGGCTCAGAGACTGGTATGCGGACGCGGTTTCTAGGATATCACTTACAGTCCTCCTCTTTACAGGAGGTCGTTTGTTTGGGGACTGGCTGGATCAGGTCATCGACGAGATCACGGGAGCTTCGGTTCCACACACACAAGAAAACCAGGTCCCCGCAGAGGAACAGGAAGATTCCGTACCTCAATCCATGCCCTTTCTGGCGTTTTCTCAGCCACGCCAGCCATCGACAACGACATCCAGATCACAGCGCTACCCCGCTAGATGACTCTTGGTCGTTGCGCGCGGGCGCAGACCAGGGGGAGGCGCCTGTCTCATCTCAATCACGTCTGGCGGACTTGGATCACGGACCCCTGGGTCGGCGAGTTGCTGGACTCAGGGGACATAATAGTTTTCTCCAGCAAGTCTATCGTCGGACATACAGGTCGCACCAGCACAGATGTTCCTGCGTCTGGCAATAGCAGATGATCATTTTTGGTGATTCTGTACCTGGTCGCCTTGTCGATCAGGGGTTCTTCTTTTTGACGACGGTCTCCTAAGTGTTTAGGTCACCATCGATATCCTGTCCCGACTAGGCTAGCGCATCATTTGGAAGAAGCCCTCTCTGACCCCGGCCAGCAGGATTACCTTTCTAGGCATGGAGTTCGATACCATCCAAGGACGCGTGTCCCTCCAAAGAGACCTCCAGATCCTCCGTCACTCCGAGCGGAGAGTCTTCAGTCGGATGGTGGCGGCAATAGAGGCGGTTCCGTTTGCCGCTTCCACCTTCGTCTCCTTCAGCTGACTTGGCCGAACAGATGGGACAATTCTCTGTTCACCTTGAATCGCAGGATCCATTTGACTCCGGGATACCGCCGCTCGTTTTTATGGTGGACCAGCGGCCCTCATCGGTCCAGTGGAATGTCTTTCATACCAGTACACTGGCAGGCAGTCACCATCGATACCAGTCTTCCGACTGGAGAGCGGTGTTCCGAAGCACACGGCTCACGATCGGTGGTCCTCCCAGGAGAGCCGTCTGCCTATCAATTTTGTTTTAGGGATCAGAGTATTTTCTGCGAGCCCTACAGATTTTTTTCAGCCCTTCATACAAGAATCGCCATCCAGAATCCAGTCGGACATCACCTGGGCGAAACAAGGAGCGTCATGGTGATGACATAGGTGAAGAAGATCGTACAGTGGGCATAGCCTCACCACTCCAGATTTTGTCCACATTCATTTTTCCCCGCCGTGGAGAATTGGGCAGCGGACTATATCAGCAAGGTCTGGTGGCAGGCGAATGATCCCTAAACAGAGAGGCTTTCGAATGGATCTGCCTCAGATGAGATATTCCGAATGTTGACCTGATGGCTTCTCGATTCAACAATCAAGTCACAAGAGTCCTCAAGAAACTCAGAGCAGAGGGCATCCTAGTGGCTCTCATTGCCATGGATTGACCCAGGCAAGCGTTGTTCGCAGAGCTCACGCAGCTCATCAGACACCCCATGGTGGCTTCCAGATCGTCTGAACTTCCTGTCGCAAAGTCCTCTTTTACATCAATATTCAGAGGTTCTCAATTTGACCGCATGGCTGTGGAACCATGGCTACTAGCCCAGGAAGGCGTTATCCCACAGGTGTTACAGACCATGGTCAAAACTCAGAAGCCTCCGTCTTCAAACAAAGGCCTCCTTTCAAGAGGGTGAGGTCAACGTCAACGCATCTCCACTGGATCTGTCACTCCCAGTGTTACTGGCCTTCCTACAGTCAGGCTTACAGGCGGGTCTCTCGCCAGCAACCTTCAAAGGGCAGGTGTCGGCTATATCTCTCTTTTCCAGAGAAATCAGGTGTCGGCTCTATATCTCTTTTCCAAAGAAATCTTGCATCTCGGCCGCAAGTCAGGACGTTCATCCAAGGAGTCGTCCATCTGGCACCGCTAGATCGTTCCCTGCTAGAACCATGGGACCTCCAGCTGGCTCTAGGGTCTCTTCAATTAGCCCCGTTCGATCCTCAATCTCACGCCTATCCGGGAAGGTGCCTTTGTTGGGGACAGTCACTTCAATCAGAAGAAGGTCTGCTCTGTAATCCCTCTCATGCGGGTCACTTTTTCTTGTTTTTTTCACCAAGACGAGATTGTTCGGCACCCGTCTCAGGTTTTTTCCTACCGGATGTAGTATCTGAATGAGGTGATGGTGGCTCCATCCTTCGGTCCAGCCTCCATTCGATTCTTGGAGAGGTCACGGCTTACACCGGATCTAGTGCGAGCTCGGAGGAGTTACGTTTCGAGATCCGCACCCCTCTGCATCTTGGACGGCCTATTCGTCCTGTCTACGGGACCCAGGAGGGGCATGCCGGCGTCCAAGGCTATCACTGCAAGTTAGGTCAGGCCGACCATATCAGAGGCCTACAGGATTAGAGTCAGGTTTTCTCCGAGGAGTGTAAAGGCCTTTCCACCGGTGCAATTGGGGCGTCTAGGACAGTCAGACGCCAGGCGTCAGCCAAGCAAGTCTTCAGAGCCGCCGCGTAGTCAAGCTTTTCTACCTTTTCCAGGTTTTCCAGGATACAGCAAGCGGCTTTGGCACACCTATGATAAGCCGGTTTACGTTTGCACCGAGCATTCTTACAGAGTTTTGGGTATATTTTGAATCTGTATGATTACTCCTGTACCCACCCAGGGACTGCTTTTGGACGTCCCATGGTCCTGTGTCCCCCAATGAAAGCGATAAAGAAGGATTTTTGTGTACCCACCGTAAAATCTCTTTCTCTGAGTCTTCATTGGGGGACACAGCACCCACCCTGTTTGGATATGGGGTTGCTCTTAGTTGCCGGGTGTTACTGGTTCTTTATGGAAACACGTTCTTCTGTACCCAGCTTATTTATGTTTTTTTATATATATATATATATATATATATATATATATATATATATATATATATATAGATATATATATAGATATTTATATACAGTATAGGTTTAGATAAGATACTGTGTGTTTCTTGTTATTACTTTGATTAGTTATGGTTGTTCAGGTTTCTCCTACTACTGCTTGTACACTTAACTGGCATAGATCCGCCTCCGGCTCAGGGTGTACACTGCTAGGGAGGAGCTAACTTTTTTTATGTTTACTTAGTGTCAGCCTCCTAGTCACAGCAGCATACACCCATGGTCCTGTGTCCCCCAATGAAGACTCAGAGAAAGAGATTTGACGGTGAGTACACAAAAATCCTTCTTTTAATAGTTTTTTATCCATAATTTAGAGGTCTGTATATGCTAAAACCATACCCGTGGTGGTCTGCAAATTTTGAGGTACTTCACTCGACCCGCTCAGTGACTTAGATGTTGACTTTGATTGGGTCTTTTCCCTGAATGAAGTGCCTATGAGAAAATAAAAAATAAATAAAGGAAAATTAAATAAAATAAGATTAAAGCAGGCGCGTTATAACAATAGCAGCCCACAGCCACCCAGGATTGTCACATCCATTATATGTGACAATCCTGGCACTTTACCCGGCTCTTCCCGATTGCACTGGTGCGGTGGCAATCAGGCTAATAAGGGGTTAATAACAGCTCACAGCTGCCACTAAGCTCTAGATTAGTAATGGCAGGGTCTATGAAAACCCTACCCCCATTACTAATCTGGAAGTGAAAAGAAATAAACACAAACAAAAAATAAGATAAAAACAATACCCTATTTCACTCCTTTATTAACTCCAAAAACACGCAGGTCTGTGGTAATCCACACGAGGGCCCATGACTATTCCAATTGCCTTTCTACATCGCCATCGGAGGCCCCGTAATGCGATCATGGGAAGCCGATGGTTGCCATGGTAGCACAGGGTTATGTGATGACTCCTGTCGCTATCATGACTCACATCCTGTTACAGCCGGCTGGCTTTAACAGGACAGCAGCATTTCAGCTGTTCAGAGCTCTGCCGCTCTGATCAGCAGAAATGAACAAGCGATCAGACGGCTAATCCTTACCCCTAGAGAGACTATTAAAATAAAAAAAGTAAAAAAAAAGTTTTATAGAATTAAAAAAACAACTAAAAGTTTAAATTATTCTCCATTCGCCCCACTATCAAAATCAAAGGGTTAAAAAAATAAAAAATATACACTCATTTGGTATCGCAGAGTTCAGAATTGCCCAGTCTATTAAAATATAAAATGAATCAATTAGATCGGTAGATGGCGTAGCCGTAAAAAAAAATCCAACTGGCAAAGTTACGTTTTTTGGTCTTCGCAAATTTTCAGCAAAATGCAATACCAGGGAGTCAAAACGTAGCATCTGTGCAAAAATGGTACAGCTAAAAATGCATACAAATAAGCCATCAGTGAGCCCCATATCCCGAAAAAAGAGAATTTTGTTTACTTACCGTAAATTCTTTTTCTTATAGTTCCGTATTGGGAGACCCAGACATTGGGTGTATAGCTTCTGCCTCCGGAGGACACACAAAGTACTACACTAAAAAGTGTAGCTCCTCCCTCTGAGCCTATACATCCCCTGGAGAGCCAGATCTAGCCAGTTTAGTGCAAAAGCTGAAGGAGAATAGCCACCCACAAGTAAAACAGAGCAAGAACCGGAACAACCGGAGACTCTGTCCACGACAACAGCCGGTGATAACACGCGGAACAAGAAACTGCCAACAGGCAACAGAGAGGGTGCTGGGTCTCCCAATACGGAACTATAAGAAAAAGAATTTACGGTAAGTAAACAAAATTCTCTTTTTCTTTATCGTTCCTATGGGAGACCCAGACATTGGGACGTCTCAAAGCAGTCCATGGGTGGGAATAAACAGAAAAAACTGAGAAGTAGGCAGAACCAAACTTCACAAATGGGCGACAGCCGCCTGAAGGATGCGTCTGCCCAAGCTCGCATCTGCCGAAGCATGAGCATGCACTTGGTAGTGCCTTGAAAAGGTATGCAGGCTAGTCCAAGTGGCAGCCTGACAGACTTGCTATGCCGTAGCCTGGTGCCTGAAAGCCCAAGAGGCACCGACAGCTCTGGTCGAGTGTGCATTGATCCCCGGCGGGGGAGGCACCTGAGAACACTATTAGGCATCCGAAATGGTCGACCTAATCCAACGGGCTAAGGTCGGCTTAGAAGCAGAGAGGCCCTTACGCCGACCTGTGGTTAGCACAAAAAGAGAGGTGCACCGCCTAAGAGCAGCGGTGCGTGACACATAGATCCGGAGCGCTCGCACCAGATCCAGAGTATGCAACGCTTTTTCAAAGCGATGAACAGGAGCCGGACAAAAGGAAGGCAGCGTAATGTCCTGGTTAAGGTGGAAAGGAGAGACCACCTTAGGAAGAAAGTCCGGAGTCGGACGGAGAACCACATTATCTTGATGAAAAACCAAAAAAGGTGACTCCGAAGAGAGCGCAGCCAAATCAGAGACTCTCCTGAGGGAAGTTATGGCCACTAGAAAGACCAATTTCTGTGAAAGACGAAACAAAGAAACCTCCCTAAGAGGCTCAAAGGGGGGTTTCTGCAAGGCCGTGAGGACCAAATTGAGGTCCCAGGGATCCAAGGGCCGCCGGTAAGGCGGAATGATGTGACGCGCCCTGCATGAAGGTGCGGACCTGAGCCAGCCGGGCGATACGCCGCTGGAAAAGCACTGACAGAGCCGAGACTTGTCCCTTGAGAGAATTGAGGGACAGTCCTAGCTGCAGACCGGACTGTAGAAAGGACAGAAGGGTCAGCAAGGAAAAAGGCCAAGGAGCATGGCTGGAAGAGCGACACCAGGACAGGAAAATTTTCCAAGTCCTGTGATAGATTTTGGCCGAGGAAGACTTCCGGGCCCGAGTCATAGTGGAAATGACTTCAGGAGGAATGCCAGAAGCCGTCAAGATCCAGGACTCAAGAGCCACGCCGTCAATCTGAGAGCCGCAGAATTCTGGCGGAAAAACGGACCTTGTGAGAGAAGGTCTGGACGGTCCGGAAGATGCCACGGCACCTCCACGGACAGATGGAGCAGGTCTGGGTACCAAGCTCGCCTGGGCCAGTCTGGAGCAATGAGGATGACCCGACGGCCCTCCATTCTGATCTTGCGCAGGACTCTGGGCAAGAGAGCTAGAGGGGGAAACACGTAGGACAGACGAAACTGGGACCAGTCTTGAACCAGTGCATCCGCGGAGAATGCCTGAGGATCGTGGGAGCGAGCCACGTAAACCGGAACCTTGTTGTTGTGACGGGATGCCATTAGGTCCACGTCCGGAGTGCCCCACTTGCGACATATTGACTGAAACACTGCCGGATGCAGGGACCACTCGCCACTGTCCACGGTCTGACGGCTGAGATAATCTGCCTCACAGTTTTCCACGCCTGGTATGTGGACTGCGGATATGGTGGACTTGGAGTCCTCCGTCCATTGAAGGATACGTTGTACCTCCAACATTGCCAGGCGGCTGCGTGTCCCGCCCTGGTGATTGATGTAGGCAACCGCTGTCGCGTTGTCTGACTGGACTCGGATGTGCTTGCCCGCCAATAGGTGGTGAAAAGCTAGGAGAGCCAGGAGCACGGCTCTGGTTTCCAGCACATTGATCGAGAGGGCTGACTCGGACGGAGTCCAAGTGCTCTGTGCTCGGTGGTGGAGACATACCGCTCCCCAGCCGGATAGACTGGCATCCGTGGTGAGGATCACTCAGGACGGAGCCAGGAAGGAGCGTCCCTGAGACAGAGAGAGGGGCCGAAGCCACCACTGAAGAGAGCTCCTGGTCCGTGGCGACAGAGCCACTAACCTGTGCAAGGAGGAAGGCCGCTTGTCCCAACAGCGGAGAATGTCCAGCTGCAGAGGACGCAGATGGAACTGGGCAAAGGGAACAGCCTCCATTGACGCCACCATTTGACCCAGCACCTGCATCAGGTGCCTGATGGAATAACGGCGGGGCCTCAGGAGAGAGCGCACCGCCAGTTGGAGGGACTGCTGTTTGATCAAGGGCAACTTCACAAGTGCCGGCAAAGTCTCGAACTGCATCCCTAGGTACGTGAGCCTCTGGGTCGGAGTCAGAGTGGATTTGGGCAGATTGACCAGCCACCCGAATTTGGCTAGAGTGGCAAGAGTGAGCGAGACACTCCGCTGACAGTCTGCGCTGGATGAAGCCTTGACTAGAAGGTCGTCCAGGTAAGGAATCACTGCCAACCCCTGGAGGTGCAGAACCGCAATCACTGCTGCCATGACCTTGGTGAATACCCGAGGGGCCGTGGCTAACCCGAAGGGGAGAGCCACGAATTGGAAATGTTCCTCTCCGATTGCAAAACGTAGCCAACGCTGGTGAGAAACTGCAATTGGCACATGCAGATAGGCATCTCTGATGTCGATGGATGCCAGGAAATCCCCTTGGGTCATTGAGGCAATGACTGACCGCAGAGATTCCATGCGAAAATGCCGCACCTGAACATGCTTGTTGAGAAGCTTGAGATCCAGGATGGGCCGGAAGGTACCGTTCTTTTTTGGAACTAGGAAGAGATTTGAGTAGAAACCTCTGAACCGTTCCCGGGCGGGAACCGGTACAATTACTTCGTTGGCCTGCAAGGATGCCATGGCCTGAGAGAAGGCGGCGGCCTTGGAGCAGGGGGGAGTTGACAGAAAAAATCTGTTTGGCGGGCTGGAAGAGAATTCTATCCTGTAGCCGTGGGAGATGACATCCCGCACCCACTGATCGGAGACGTGTTGACAGATAGTCAAGAGGAGGCTGCCTTAGCGGCAGCAGCTCCTGCGGCCTTCTGTGGACGCGCCTTTGTGCGCCAGTTGGATTTTTGGTCCTTGGCTGAGTTAGTGGACGAGGCCGAGGGCTTAGAGGACGACCAGTTGGAGGAACGAAAGGAACGAAACCTCGACTGGTTCCTACCCTGGACAGGTTTCCTGGTTTTGGTTTGTGGCATGGAAGTACTCTTCCCGCCAGTAGCTTCCTGAATAATTTCATCCAGTTGTTCACCGAATAGACTGGACACAGCAAAAGGGAGCCCAGCAAGGTACTTCTTTAAAGAAGCATCTGCCTTCCACTCTCGAAGCCACAAGATCCTGCGGATAGCGAGGGAATTAGCCGAAGCCACCGCAGTGCGGTGAGAAGCCTCCAGCATGGCAGACATGGCATAGGATGAAAAAGCGGAAGCTTGGCAAGTTAAGGCAACCATTTCGGGCATAGATTCCCTGGCGAGGGAATGCATCTCCTCTAGAGAAGCAGAGATGGCTTTGAGAGCCCACACTGCCGCAAAAGATGGGGAGAACGAGGCCCCTGCCGCCTCATATACAGATTTGGCCAGAAGGTCAACCTGGCGGTCAGTGGAATCCTTAAGAGAGGTGCCATCAGCCACTGATACAACGGTCCAGGCTGAGAGTCTAGACACCGGGGGGTCTACCTTTGGTGAATGAGCCCATTCCTTGACCACCTCAGGTGGAAAGGGAAAACGGTCATCAGAACCACGCTTTGGGAAGCGTTTGTCAGGACAGGCCCTAGGCTTGGTCACAGCGGCCTGAAAACTGGAGTGGTTAAAGAACACACTCTTTGTCCTCTTAGGCAAGGTAAACTGGTGCTTTTCTGCCAGAGAGGGTTGCTCCTCTGATACTGGCGGATTGAGGTCCAGTACAGAATTAATGGACGCAATCAAATCACTAACATCTGAGTCACTTTCGGACAGATCAATGGGGCACATGGAGGTAGCCTCCGAGCCCCCTGTGAAAGTATCCTCCTCTTCCTGCGAGTCAGCTTCTGAAACAGAGCCGCGGGACGAGGAAGGGGAGGTAGCCCTGCGTCTCCTCTTAGGAGGACGGGGTCTGGGACCAGATGAGGAATCCTCTGTGAGCTCCGCTGAGAGAGCCCTAGCAGCAGAGGCGCCCTGTGAAGGGGGCTGATGCATGTTCAGCAAAGTCCGGGACAGCTGTCCCATGGAGTCGGCAAATGACTGGGAGATAGACCTAGATAAGGATTCTACCCAAGCCGGGGGTTCAGACACAGGAGCCGGAGCAGCCGGAGAGACCACTGTGGGTGCGATTCCAGGCTGAGGCATTGTCAGGTTAGAGCAGGCATCACAATGTGGATATGTGCTCGGTTCATGCAGCACGAGCTTACATGCAGTGCATGCTGAATATAGCCTTGGAGCCTTGCTCCTCGTGTGAGACGTGCTGCTGAAGTGGGGGCTCTTGCCAGAGTGACCCCCAGAGAGTATTACAGAGGCCCACAACCAGAGGTTGTGGCTTACCAGACCGCTGGAGCGGTGTTGTGTGCCCTCCAGATCCCTAAGCCCGGACCCCCAAGCACCTCAGCAGGGATGCTGCAGCCAGTGCTGATCGCAGAGAAAACGCTGATAAAATGGCGCCGGAGCAAGGAGAGGGGGCGGGACCTGCTCTGAGAGCGGGATCTGGAGGGCCAAAGAGACTTACAGGGGAGGAGACATGAACCCAGTGAGGAGTGTCCCTCCCCTGTGCAGAACGGCCGCTGGGCGGAGCCGCACTGTCCCTCTGCATGAATGACATGCGAGGGCAGTGAAACCGAAAGTAGGCCTCCGGCGAAGCCGGGACCTAAATTTGAGCAGTGCGGCCGGCGCGCAGGCACCATCGGCGCAGTTCTCAGGCGACAGCCAGAGAACCGGCCGGAAAAGTCAGAAAACTCACTCAGCACACTCTCCCAACATAATAAAGTACAGGGACCCCGAATGTAAACGTCTCAGGTACTTAGCTTGCTGAGATGCAGGGTTCCAGGTCCCTGGGGATGAGTGCTCCGTCCAGCAGGATCCTGAAGGGCTGCGGATGGAGACCGGTCTCCTGCCAAGCATGGAGAACCGTGCTGGCTCCCACTTCAAGCCAGAGCCCGAGGGATGGTGAAGGAGCGCGGCATGTAAGGCTCCAGCCGTGGAATCAACCTTAACAGCACCGCCGACACAGTGGGGTGAGAAGGGACATGCCGGGGGTCCAGAGTTGGACCCGCTTTTCTTCAAACTCTTTCCAAAAATGAAAAATCAGATGAGAATGCATGTGTGGATGTATGCCTCCTGAACACAAAGCAATGAACTGGCTAGATCTGGCTCTCCAGGGGGTGTATAGGCTCAGAGGGAGGAGCTACACTTTTTAGTGTAGTACTTTGTGTGTCCTCCGGAGGCAGAAGCTATACACCCAATGTCTGGGTCTCCCATAGGAACGATAAAGAAGAAGGGAATTTTGTTTACTTACCGTAAATTCCTTTTCTTCTAGCTCCAATTGGGAGACCCAGACAATTGGGTGTATAGCTACTGCCTCCGGAGGCCACACAAAGTATTACACTTAAAAGTGTAAAGGCCCTCCCCTTCTGCCTATACACCCCCCGTGGGATCACGGGCTCCTCCGTTTTAGTGTCAAAGCAAGAAGGAGGAAAGCCAATAACTGGTTTAAAAACAAATTCAATCCGAAGGAATATCGGAGAACTGAAACCATTGAACATGAACAACATGTGTACCCGAAAAAACAAAAAGCCCGAAGGAAACAGGGCGGGTGCTGGGTCTCCCAATTGGAGCTAGAAGAAAAGGAATTTACGGTAAGTAAACAAAATTCCCTTCTTCTTTGTCGCTCCATTGGGAGACCCAAACAATTGGGACGTCCAAAAGCAGTCCCTGGGTGGGTAAAATAATACCTCGTGATAGGGCCGTAAAACGGCCCTTTCCTACATGGGGGCAATCGCCGCCTGAAGGACTCGTCTACCTAGGCTGGCGTCCGCCGAAGCGTAGGTATGCACCTGATAATGCTTGGTAAAAGTGTGCAGACTCGACCAGGTAGCCGCCTGGCACACTTGCTGAGCCGTAGCCTGGTGCCGTAATGCCCAGGACGCACCCACGGCTCTGGTAGAATGGGCCTTCAGCCCTGAGGGAACCGGAAGCCCAGCAGAACGGTAGGCTTCAAGAATTGGTTCCTTGATCCACCGAGCCAGGGTGGATTTGGAAGCTTGCGACCCTTTACGCTGACCAGCGACCAGGACAAAGAGAGCATCCGAGCGGCGCAGGGGCGCCGTGCGGGAAATGTAGATTCTGAGCGCTCTCACCAGATCCAACAAATGCAAATCCTTTTCACATTGATGAACTGGATGAGGACACAAAGAAGGTAAGGAGATATCCTGATTGAGATGAAAGGGGGATACCACCTTAGGGAGAAACTCCGGAATCGGGCGCAGAACCACCTTGTCCTGGTGAAACACCAGGAAGGGAGATTTGCATGACAGCGCTGCTAGCTCGGACACTCTCCGAAGAGACGTGACCGCTATTAGAAAGGCCACTTTCTGTGAAAGGCGAGAAAGAGAAACATCCCTCATAGGCTCGAAAGGCGGCTTCTGGAGAGCAATTAGAACCCTGTTCAGATCCCAGGGCTCTAACGGCCGCTTGTAAGGAGGGACGATATGACCAACCCCTTGCAGGAACGTGCGTACCTGAGGAAGTCGTGCTATGCGCTTCTGAAAAAATACAGATAGCGCTGAGACTTGTCCTTTAAGGGAGCCGAGCGACAAACCTTTTTCCAAACCGGATTGCAGGAAGGAAAGAAAAGTAGGCAATGCAAATGGCCAGGGAGAAACTCCCTGAGCAGAGCACCAAGATAAGAATATCTTCCACGTCCTGTGGTAGATCTTGGCGGAGGTTGGTTTCCTAGCCTGTCTCATGGTGGCAATGACCCCTTGAGATAATCCTGAAGACGCTAGGATCCAGGACTCAATGGCCACACAGTCAGGTTCAGGGCCGCAGAATTCAGATGGAAAAACGGCCCTTGAGACAGCAAGTCTGGTCGGTCTGGTAGTGTCCACGGTTGGCCTACCGTGAGATGCCACAGATCCGGGTACCACGACCTCCTCGGCCAGTCTGGAGCGACGAGGATGGCGCGGCGGCAGTCGGACCTGATCTTGCGTAGCACTCTGGGCAACAGTACCAGAGGTGGAAACACATAAGGCAGCCGGAACTGCGACCAATCTTGAACTAAGGCGTCCGCCGCCAGAGCTCTGTGATCGTGAGACCGTGCCATGAAAGCCGGGACCTTGTTGTTGTGCCGGGACGCCATTAGGTCGACGTCCGGCATCCCCCAGCGGCGACAGATCTCCTGAAACACGTCCGGGTGAAGAGACCATTCCCCTGCGTCCATACCCTGGCGACTGAGGAAGTCTGCTTCCCAGTTTTCTACGCCCGGGATGTGAACTGCGGATATGGTGGATGCCGTGTCTTCCACCCACCTCAGAATCCGCCGGACTTCCTGGAAGGCTTGCCGACTGCGTGTTCCTCCTTGGTGGTTGATGTATGCCACCGCTGTGGAGTTGTCCGACTGAATTCGGATCTGCTTGCCTTCCAGCCACTGCTGGAAGGCTTGTAGGGCAAGATACACTGCTCTGATTTCCAGAACATTGATCTGAAGGGTGGACTCTTGCTGAGTCCACGTACCTTGAGCCCTGTGGTGGAGAAACACTGCTCCCCACCCTGATAGACTCGCGTCTGTCGTGACCACCGCCCAGGATGGGGGTAGGAAGGACTTTCCTTTTGACAATGAGGTGGGAAGAAGCCACCACCGAAGAGATTCCTTGGCCGCCTGAGAAAGGGAGACGTTCCTGTCGAGGGACGTCGACTTCCCGTCCCATTGGCGGAGAATGTCCCATTGTAGTGGACGCAGATGAAACTGCGCGAAAGGGACTGCCTCCATTGCTGCTACCATCTTCCCTAGGAAGTGCATGAGGCGCCTCAGGGGATGCGACTGTCCTTGAAGGAGAGATTGTACCCCTGTCTGTAGTGAACGCTGTTTGTCCAGCGGAAGCTTCACTATCGCTGAGAGAGTATGAAACTCCATGCCAAGATATGTTAGCGATTGGGTCGGGGTCAGATTTGACTTTGAAAAGTTGATGATCCACCCGAAACTTTGGAGAGTCTCCAGCGCAACGGTCAGGCTGTGTTGGCATGCCTCTTGAGAGGGTGCCTTGACAAGTAGATCGTCCAAGTAAGGGATCACAGAGTGACCCTGAGAGTGCAGGACTGCTACTACTGCTGCCATGACCTTGGTGAAGACCCGTGGGGCTGTCGCCAGCCCGAAAGGCAGAGCTACGAACTGAAGGTGTTCGTCTCCTATAACGAAGCGTAGAAAACGCTGGTGCTCTGGAGCAATCGGCACGTGGAGATAAGCATCCTTGATGTCTATTGATGCTAGGAAATCTCCTTGAGACATTGAGGCGATGACGGAGCGGAGGGATTCCATCCGGAACCGCCTGGTTTTCACGTGCTTGTTGAGCAGTTTTAGGTCCAGAACGGGACGGAAAGACCCGTCCTTCTTTGGCACCACAAACAAATTGGAGTAAAAACCGTGACCTTGCTCCTGAAGAGGAACAGGGATCACCACTCCTTCTGCCTTTAGAGTGCACACCGCTTGCAGAAGAGCATCGGCTCGGTCGGGAGGTGGAGAAGTTCTGAAGAATCGAGTTGGAGGACGAGAACTGAACTCTATCCTGTACCCGTGAGACAGAATGTCTCTCACCCAACGGTCTTTGACCTGTGGCAGCCAAATGTCGCCAAAGCGGGAGAGCCTGCCACCGACCGAGGATGCGGAGAGAGGAGGCCGAAAGTTATGAGGAAGCCGCCTTGGGAGCGGTTCTTCCGGCTGTCTTTTTTGGGCGTGACTGAGCCCGCCAAGAATCTGAGCGCCTCTGATCCTTTTGAGTCCTTTTGGACGAGGAGAATTGGGACCTGCCCGAGCCTCGAAAGGACCGAAACCCCGACTGTCCCCTCCTCTGTTGAGGTTTGTTTGAATTGTGCTGGGGTAAGGATGAATCCTTACCCTTGGACTGTTTAATGATTTCATCCAATCGCTCACCAAACAGTTGGTCACCAGAAAATGGCAAACTGGTTAAGCACTTTTTGGAAGCAGAATCTGCCTTCCATTCCCTTAACCACAAGGCTCTGCGTAAAACCACGGAGTTGGCGGACGCCACTGCCGTACGGCTCGTAGAGTCCAGGACAGCATTAATCGCGTAAGACGCAAATGCAGACATTTGAGAGGTTAAGGACGCCACCTGCGGAACAGATGTACGTGTGACCGTGTCAATCTGTGTAAGACCAGCTGAAATAGCTTGGAGTGCCCATACGGCTGCGAATGCTGGAGCAAACGACACGCCGATAGCTTCATAGATGGATTTCAACCAGAGCTCCATCTGTCTGTCAGTGGCATCTTTAAGTGCAGCCCCATCCTCCACTGCAACTATGGATCTAGCCGCAAGCCTGGAGATTGGAGGATCCACCTTGGGACACTGGGTCCAGCCCTTGACCACGTCAGGGGGAAAGGGATAACGTGTATCCTTAAGTCGTTTGGAGAAACGCTTATCTGGATAAGCGTGGTGTTTCTGGACTGCCTCTCTAAAGTCAGAGTGGTCCAGAAAAGTACTCAATTTACGCTTGGGATACCTGAAATGGAATTTCTCCTGCTGTGAAGCTGACTCCTCCACTGGAGGAGCTGGGGGAGAAATATCCAACATTCTATTGATGGACGCTATAAGATCATTCACTATGGCGTCACCATCAGGTGTATCCAGATTGAGAGCGGTCTCAGGATCAGAATCCTGATCAGCTACCTCCGCCTCATCATACAGAGAGTCCTCCTGCTGGGACCCTGACCAGTGTGATGAAGTCGAGGGCCGCTCCCAGCGAGCTCGCTTAGGCTGTCTGGGACTGTCGTCCGTGTCAGAGCCTTCACCCTGGGATGCATGGGACACCCCCGGAGCCCGGAGTTGTTCCAACTGAGGGGGACCAGGGAGCAATGATTCAACAGTGCCCATGGTCTGAGTTACCGGTCTAGACTGCAAAGTTTCTAGAATTTTAGTCATAGTCACAGACAATCTATCAGCAAAAACTGCAAACTCCGTCCCCGTCACCTGGACAGTATTCACAGGTGGTTCTCCCTGGGTCACCTCTAGCAGAGGCCCCGGCCGAGCAAGTGCCACAGGAGCCGAGCACTGCACACAATGGGGGTCAGTGGAACCTGCCGGTAGAATAGCCTCACATGCGGTACAAGCAGCATAGAAAGCCTGTGCCTTGGCACCCTTGCTTTTTGCGGACGACATGCTGTTGTCTCCTCTGAGCAATCTAGGAGGGTATATAGCCAAGAATCAATAACGACCGTACAGTGCAATGTATAGCATGCAAGCATAAAAATACAAATGTACACTCCGGCACTATTGGGGTCAGCACCACAGGTGCTGCTTACCGCCCGCTCAAAAGCGGGTGTGTGGTCGCCAGAATTCCGTGTCTGGGTCTCCCAGAACTTGTCTCCCTTCTCCAGCTCAGACTGCACACAGGAATGGCTGCCGGCGTCCTGTGGAGAGGGGCAGGCCGTGGGCGTGCCTCAGACAAAGTGCGGGAAAGTGGCGTCCCACTGTGCCCAGTGTGAGGGCTGGAGTATGTAAAGTAGACTCCAGCCCTCGGCGCTGACGTTCTGTACAGCGTCCCGCCCTTCCCCTGACTGGCAGGCCTGGGGGCGGGAACGAAACGAAACTAGGCCGCAAAAGCCGGGGACTCGAGTAGTAAGCGCGGCCGTCATATATGCACGGCCAGCGCGTAAGTCCCCGGCGCACCACAAGTCCCAGCCGCGCCGCAGTGTAAAACTGACAGCAGCGGCCGGCGCGGCAGTTCCCAATACATTGACACACTCAGCAAGCTGTAGTTAGTCATGGCACAAGCGCACAGCGCTGTTGTCCCCGGCGCACTAACACACCCAGCAATGCTGTAGTGTGACTGTGCGCGGTCTGTACGGGGACACAGAGTACCTTGAAGTAGCAGGGCCATGTCCCTGAAGATACTCAGCTCCATGTCCAGCAGATTCCCAGGGGCTGTGGATGGAGCACGGCCTCAGTGCCTGGAGACCGGTAAGATCCCACTTCACCCAGAGCCCTAAGGGGGATGGGGAAGGAAAGCAGCATGTGGGCTCCAGCCTCCGTACCCGCAATGGGTACCTCAACCTTAACAAACACCGCCGACAAAAGTGGGGTGAGAAGGGAGCATGCTGGGGGCCCTAGTATGGGCCCTCTTTTCTTCCATCCGACATAGTCAGCAGCTGCTGCTGACTAAACAGTGGAGCTATGCGTGGATGTCTGACCTCCTTCGCACAAAGCATGAAAACTGAGGAGCCCGTGATCCCACGGGGGGTGTATAGGCAGAAGGGGAGGGGATTTACACTTTTAAGTGTAATACTTTGTGTGGCCTCCGGAGGCAGTAGCTATACACCCAATTGTCTGGGTCTCCCAATGGAGCGACAAAGAAAATGAGAACACTACAAGTTGCAGAAAATGCCGCAGAAAGTGCTCCAATTTTTTGGACAACCTTTTTTTAACCCCTTATATAAAAGTAAACCTAAACATGTTTGGTATCAACGAACTCATACCAACCTGAAGTATCACACCCACCCATCAGTTTTACCATACAGTGAACACGGTGAATAAAGTACCCCATAAACCATTGTCCAATCACACTTTTTTGTAATTTTTCCGCACATGGAAATTTTGTGCTGTTTTCCAGTACCATATATGGTAAAACTCATGGTTTCACTTAAAAGACCAATACGTCCCGCAAAAAACAAGCCCTCTTATGGCAAGATTGACGGGAAAAATAAAAAAGTTACGACTCTTGGAAAAAGGGGAGCAAAAAACAAAAACGGAAAAATCGTCCAGGGGTTAGGGGGTTAAAGGTGGGATTCCGTGAGCCCATCAGGGACATTGAGAAAACAAAGACTCTGCATGAGGCGGAAGACCTAAAAACCCTACCAAAACATTTCCAATTGTACCATAAATCTGACTGAAGCAAATTAAAGGAGTTGTCCGACATTAGCTTACCAAAAAATGTTGAGTTTATCTGTGCTGTATTGTCATATAAAACACCCCTACATTGTTATTTTTGTTTTCTAACTTTTGTTCCTATTGAATTATCCCTTTATTCTCTGCAGTTCTTTGTTTACATTTTGCTCTAGCAAACTGACCACTTCCTGTGCAAAACCTCAGTTAGAGCTGGCACTGCCCGGCCTCAGTGTCCAGCCCCGTCCCCTGCCCGCCCCCTGCACACACATTCCCTGTCAGTATTCTACCCCAGCACCTGATCTGTTATCACTCTAGCAATGAAAATAACAGCCCCACATCGGGCTCTGCGCCACACACACACACACACACACACACACAACGCACGCACGCACACATCGGGCTCTGCGCCACACACACACACACACATAGGGCTCTGCGCCACACACATACACACACACACACACAAACACACACACACACATCGGGCTCTGCGCCACACACATCAGGCTCTGCAACCCTCCCCCCCACACACACACACACACACGGCGCTCTGTAGCGACCTCCCCCTCACCATCGTTCTGTACCGACCCCTACCCCCATAGGGAACACATGTAGGCTACATTCACATGACCGTTCCGTTTTTGCGGTCCGCAAAAAATGGCCAATTTTTTCACGGATACATCCGTGTCTTCCGTTTTTTTGCGGACTGCAAAAATTGGAAGCAGCAAGAAAGATAAATAGATGAGTAGATATAGAGATGAATAGATAGATATAGAGACAGAGAAATAGAGGGATGAATGAATGAACAGAGGGTTAGACAGATAGATAGATAGATAGATAGATAGATAGATGAGAAAGACATATAATGTCCTACCCCCCTGCATATTCTAAGCTGGCACCCTTTAGTGACTTTCATGTGGCACTAAAGTGTGCTTAGCCTTGTATTTATCCAAAAAATAAATAAAAAATAATTAAAAAAAAAACATACTTTTGTAGCCAGCTAGGGTAAAGCAGATGGTTGCAGCCTGCAAACCACAGCTGGCAGCTTCACCTTGGCTGGTAATCCAAAACAGAGGGCACCCCACGCTGTTATTTTAAATTAAATAAATAGTTTAAAACAAAAAACATGGGGTCCCCCCAAATTGGATCACCAGCCAAGGTAAAGCAGACAGCTGTGGTCTGGTATTCTCAGACTAGGGAGGCCTACTGTTATTGGACACTCCCCAGCCTAAAAATAGCAGGCCACAGCCGCCCCAGAAGTGGTACATCCATTAGATGTGCCAATCCTGGTGCTTCGCCCCAACTCATCCCGTGCCCTGGTGCGGTGGCAAACGGGATAATATATGGGGTTGATGCCAAATGTGTAATGTCACCTGGCATCAAGCCCTGGGGTTAGTGATGTCACGCGTCTATCAGATATCCGACATCACAAACCCAGTCAGTAATAGAAAAAAATAGACAACAAAAAAAATAGTTTTATTTGAAAAAACACTACTCAAAACATTCCCTCATTCACCAATTTATTCAAAAGAAAAACAAATCCAGGTCCGGCATAATCCAATAAGGGGGTCCCATGACGATCCATACCATAGTCAATGTACCAGTCGGCTGGGAGAGTAATGCAGTGACCTGAGCTAACATCAATAGCCCAGGTCACTGCAGGGGATGCCGAGCGCTGCTATCAGGAGGTTAGATGAAATCATTACCTGCGGTGACGATCTTCGCTTCACTCCTGTCAGATCTGTCCCTGACTTCTATGCCCGCCGCGTTCTCAGCAGTATCGCCCGAGACGTCACCGCTAGTGACGTGAGAACGCAGCGGCATAGAAGGCACTGACAGCGCTGACAGGAGTGAAGCGAAGATCGTCACAGCAGGCAATGATGTCATCTAACATCCCTGCCTGCGCTGCAATGTGAGAGGCTGCTGAGCCTGCAATGAAGGCAGCCGCGGGGCTGGAGCGGGACACAGACTGCACGGGCACTCCTGCTATCCTGAGCAGGGGGCCTGGTGCTGGCGGTAACACCGTGGGCGGGGAGAGTACGGGGTGCGGAGGAATGTGTAGGAGGGTGCAGGGAAGAGGGGCGGGGACTCCACACACTGTACCCGCCCAGCAGGGCGGCAACATGCTGTTCCAAATTTGCATGTCAACATGGTCCTGCCCATGTTGACATGAAATGACCGAAGCAGCAAAATCGTGGCAGGAGCGGTCACATGACCGCTCTGAGCCGGGGGAGAAAGGCTGACAGCAGGGCAGGTAAGTGGTCACTAGCTACTTACCTGCCCCAATGTAGCCCAATAGGGTAATAATGAAGAAAAGTCAAAATAAGCCGGATAACCCCTTTAATTATAAAGGCCATAGATCAGAGGTTAGAGGTGGTAACCTATTTAAGGCCCTTGCACAACTTGAGTCATTGGATTTATAGATTGGACACAAGGACTCCTATTGGGCTCAATGAGAGCTTTGACAGCTTTCTTTAATTGGGTATTTTTATGTGGTGTGAGAATGGGACTGTTTGTGTTAAATTATTTTTAATTGTTTCTTTTTCTATTTATCCATAATTTAGAGATCTGTATATGCTAAAACCATACCCGTGGTGGTCTGCAAATTTTGAGGTACTTCACTCGACCCGCTCAGTGACTTAGATGTTGACTTTGATTGGGTTTTTTCCCTGAATGAAGTGCCTATGAGAAAATAAGAAAAAAGATTATTTATTATCTAAGAAAAGTGGAGAAAAACATTGTACAACAATTTAATTATAGTTAGGATACAACTATTATTTAATACATTTACTCAATAATTTAGTTTTTTGCATTTCTTGATTTTGCTTGCCGTATGGCATGTCATTTTTAATTTTGCATATAATATTTCTGTTTACACAACAACATGAACACTATGCACTTTTTTTGTTTGTCTATTGATTAGTGATGGACAGACCCGGACTCTAAAATTTAGAATCCGAGAGGTTTTAAAAATACCCTAGTACCGGACCTGGGCCTGGAGTTCTCAGGGAACTCCGGATAATGTTCCGGAACCTTTGGAAATAAAAAATAAAAAAAGGAAAAAAAGAGAATTTTGTTTACTTACCGTAAATTCTTTTTCTTATAGTTCCGACATGGGAGACCCAGACCATGGGTGTATAGCTTCTGCCTCCGGAGGACACACAAAGTACTACACTAAAAAGTGTAGCTCCTCCCTCCGAGCATATACACCCCCTGGATGACAGAATCCAACCAGTTTAGTGCAAAAGCTGAAGGAGGACATCCACCCATAAGTAGATATAGAGTAAAACCCGGAATAACCGGAACCTCTGTCTACAACAACAGCTGGTGAAAACACACGGAACAAGAACTGCAAACAGGCAACAGGGAGGGTGCTGGGTCTCCCATGTCGGAACTATAAGAAAAAGAATTTACGGTAAGTAAACAAAATTCTCTTTTTCTTCATCGTTCCTTATGGGAGACCCAGACCATGGGACGTCTCAAAGCAGTCCATGGGTGGGAATAAACAGAAAGCTGAGAAGTAGGCAAAACCTAACTTCACAAATGGGCGACAGCCGCCTGAAGGATGTGTCTGCCCAAGCTCGCATCTGCCGAAGCATGAGCATGCACTTGGTAGTGCTTCGAAAAGGTATGCAGACTGGACCAAGTGGCAGCCTGACAGACCTGCTGAACCGTAGCCTGGTGCCTAAAAGCCAGAGAGGCACCGACAGCTCTGGTCGAGTGCGCTTTAATCCCCGGCGGGGGAGGCACCTGAGCACATTGGTAGGCATCGGATATGGCCGACCTAATCCAACGAGCTAGGGTCGGTTTGGAAGCCGAGAGACCCTTGCGCTGACCTGCGGTCAGCACAAAAAGAGGTGCACCGCCTAAGAGCAGCGGTGCGTGACACATAGATCCGGAGCGCCCGCACCAAATCTAAAGTATGCAATGCTTTCTCAAAGCGATGCACAGGGGCCGGACAAAGGGAGGGCAATGAAATGTCCTGGTTAAGGTGGAAAGGAGATACCACCTTAGGGAGAAAATCCTGCGTCGGACGGAGAACCACCTTGTCTTGGTGAAAAACCAAAAAGGGTGACTCCGAAGAGAGCGCAGCCAAATCAGAGACTCTCCTGAGAGAAGTTATGGCCACCAGAAAAACCACTTTCTGGGAAAGTCGAAACAAGGGAACCTCCCTAAGAGGCTCAAAGGGGGGTTTCTGTAAGGCCGTGAGGACCAGATTAAGGTCCCAGGGATCCAAGGGCCTCCGATAAGGAGGAATGATGTGAGATGCGCCCTGCATGAAGGTGCGCACCTGAGCCAGCCGCGATACGCCGCTGGAACAACACTGAAAGAGCCGAGACCTGTCCCTTGAGGGAATTGAGGGATAGTCCTAGCTGCAGACCGGACTGTAGAAAAGACAGGATGGTCGGCAAGGAAAAAGGCCAAGGAGCATGGCCGGACGAACGACACCAGGACAGGAAAATTCTCCAAGTCCTGTGGTAAATCCTGGCCGAGGAAGACTTCCGAGCCTGAGTCATAGTGGAGATGACCTCGGAAGGAATGCCTGAAGCAGTCAGGATCCAGGACTCAAGAGCCACGCCGTCAACCTGAGGGCCGCAGAATTCTGGCGGAAAAACGGACCTTGTGAGAGATGGTCTGGGCGGTCCGGGAGATGCCACGGCACTTCCACGGACAGACGGAACAGGTCTGGGTACCAAGCTCGTCTGGGCCAGTCTGGAGCAATGATTATGACCCGACGGCCCTGATTCTGATCTTGCGCAGGACTCTGGGCAAGAGAGCTAGGGGAGGAAACACATAGGCTAGACGGAACTGGGACCAATCCTGAACCAGCGCGTCCGCTGCCAAGGCCTGAGGATTGTGGGAGCGAGCCACGTAAACCGGGACCTTGTTGTTGTGCCGGGATGCCATGAGATCCACTTCCGGAGTGCCCCACTTGCGGCAGATTGACCGAAACACCGCCGGATGCAGGGCACACTCACCGCTGTCCACGGTTTGATGGCTGAGATAATCTGCCTCCCAGTTTTCTACGCCTGGGATGTGGACTGCGGATATGGTGGACTTGGAGTCCTCCGTCGACTGAAGGATGCGTTGTACCTCCAACATTGCCAGGCGGCTGCGAGTCCCGCCCTGGTGATTGATGTAGGCAACCGCTGTCGCGTTGTCTGACTGGACTCGAATGTTCTTGCCCGCCAACAGGTGGTGAAAGGCTTCGAGAGCTAGGAGCACAGCTCTGATTTCCAGAACATTGATCGAGAGGGCTGATTCGGACGGAGTCCAAGTGCCCTGTGCTCGGTGGTGGAGAAACACTGCTCCCCAGCCGGACAGACTGGCGTCCGTGGTGAGAATTACCCAAGACGGGATCAGAAAAGAGCGTTCCTGGGATAGAGAGAGGGGCCGAAGCCACCACTGAAGAGAGCTCTTGGTCTGTGGCGACAGAGTCACTAGCCTGTGCAAGGAAGAGGTCCGCTTGTCCCAACAGCGGAGAATGTCCAGCTGCAGAGGACGCAGATGTAACTGGGCAAAGGGAACCGCTTCAATTGACGCCACCATCTGACCCAGTACCTGCATGAGGTGCCTGATGGAATGACGGTGGGCCCGCAACAGAGAGCGCACCGCCCAATGAAGGGACTGCTGTTTGACTAAGGGCAGCTTGACAAGTGCCGGCAGAGTCTCGAATTGCATCCCTAGGTACGTGAGTTTCTGGGTCGGGGTCAGAGTGGACTTTGGCAGATTGACAAGCCGCCCGAATTGGACAAGCGTGGCAAGAGTGAGCGAGACACTCCGCTGACAGTCTGCACTGGATGAAGCCTTGACTAGAAGGTCGTCCAGGTAAGGAATCACTGCCAACCCCTGGAGGTGCAGAACCGCAACCACTGCTGCCATGACCTTGGTGAATACTCGAGGTGCCGTGGCTAGCCCGAAGGGGAGAGCCACGAATTGGAAGTGTTCCTCCCCGATTACAAAACGGAGCCAACGCTGGTGTGAAACTGCAATTGGCACATGCAAATAGGCATCTTTGATGTCGATGGATGCAAGAAAATCTCCCTGGGTCATTGAGGCAATGACTGATCGCAGAGATTCCATGCGAAAGTGCCGCACCTGAACATGCTTGTTGAGAAGCTTGAGATCCAGGATGGGCCGGAAGGAACCGTTCTTTTTGGGGACTAGGAAGAGGTTTGAGTAGAAACCTCTGAACCGTTCCCGAGCGGGAACCGGTACAATCACTCTGTTGGCCTGCAAGGATGCCACGGCCTGTGAGAAGGCGGCGGCCTTGGAGCAGGGGGGAGTGGACAGAAAAAATCTGTTTGGCGGGCTGGAAGAAAATTCTATCCTGTAGCCGTGCGAGATGATATCCCGCACCCACTGGTCGGAGACGTGTTGAAACCACACGTCGCCAAAGTGGGAGAGCCTGCCACCGACTAAGGACGTTGCTGGCGCGGCCCGATAGTCAAGAGGAGGCTGCCTTGGTGGCAGCGGCTCCTCCGTTCTTCGGAGGACGAGGCTTCGTGCGCCAGTTGGGTTTTCAATCCTTAGCTGAGTTAGTGGACGAGGCTGAGGGCTTAGAGGAGGACCAGTTAGAGGAACAAAAGGACCGAAATCTCGACTGGTTCCTGCCCTGGACAGGTTTCCTGGTTTTAGTTTGTGGCAAGGAAGTACTCTTCCCGCCAGTAGCTTTCTTAATGATTTCATCCAGTTGTTCACCGAACAGCCGGGTCCCAGAAAAAGGGAGCCCAGCTAGAAACTTCTTGGAAGCAGCGTCTGCTTTCCACTCACGAAGCCACAAGATCCTGCGGATCGCGAGGGAATTAGCGGAGGCTACCGCTGTGCGGTGAGACGCCTCCAAAATGGCAGACATAGCATAGGATGAAAAAGCCGAAGCTTGGGAAGTTAAGGCAACCATTTCGGGCATAGAGTCCCTAGTGAGGGAGTGCATCTCCGCCAGAGAAGCAGAGATGGCCTGAAGAGCCCACACTGCTGCAAAGGACGGGGAGAAAGAGGCCCCTGCCGCTTCATATACAGATTTGGCCAGAAGGTTAACCTGGCGGTCAGTGGAGTCCTTAAGAGAGGTGCCATCCGCCACAGACACAACTGTCTGGGCTGAGATTCTAGACACCGGAGGATCTACCTTTGGTGACTGAGCCCACTCCTTGACCACCTCAGGTGGAAAAGGAAAACGGTCATCAGAGGTACGCTTAGGAAAGCGTTTGTCAGGGCAGGCCCTGGGTTTGGTCACAGTGGCCTGAAAACTGGAGTGGTTAAAAAACGTACTCCTTGCTCTCTTAGGTGAGGTAAACTGGTGTTTTTCTACCAAAGAAGCTTGTTCGTCTGACACTGGTGGATTAAGGTCCAGTACGGAGTTAATGGACGCAATCAAGTCACTAACATCCGCATCACTTTCAGATAGATCAATGGGGTACATAGACGTAGCGTCTGAGCCCACAGTAAAGGCATCCTCCTCGCCTTGCGATTCAGCACGTGAATCAGAGCCGTGGGACGAGGAAGGAGAAGAGTCCCTGCGTCTCCGTTTAGGAGGACGGGGTCTGGGATCAGATGAAACATACTCTGTGAGCTCTGCAGAGCGAGTCGGAGCAGCAGAGGCACCCTGAGAAGGGGGCTGATGCATGGTTAGCAGAGTCCGTGACAGCTGTCCCATGGAGTCGGCAAAGGACTGGGAGATAGCTTTAGAAAACGATGCTACCCAAGCCGGGGGTTCAGCCACCGGGGCTGGAGCAGCCGAAGGGACCACTGGGGAGACTCCAGGCTGAGGCACCACCACGGTAGAGCAGGCATCACAGTGTGGATATGTGCTCGGTTCGGGCAGTATGAGCTTACATGCAGTGCATATAGAGTAAAGCTTTGCAGCCTTGCTCCTAGTGACAGACATGCTGCTGAGGTGGAGGCTCTGTAGTAAAGAATTCACTCCTTCAGAAAGACCCCCAGAGAGTGTATAAAAGTCCACAACCAGAGGTTGTGGCTTACCAGGCCGTTTTTGTGTGCCCTCCGGATTCCCAGCTTGGACCCCCAGACAGCTTGCAGAGCTGCAGCAGCCAGCGCCGATCAGTGTGAAAACGCTGAGAAAATGGCGCTGGAGTGAGGAGGGGGGGCGGGGGTTAATCCAAGAGCGGGAACCGGAGGGCTAAGGAGAAATACAGGGGAGGGAAACATCTCCCCAGAGAGGAGTGTCCTCCCCTCTGCTGAACGGCCGGTAGGCGGCGCCGCACTGTCCCCCTGCATGACTGACATGCAGGGGAAGAGAAACGAAAGTAGGCCGCGGCCGAAGCCAGGGCCTAAATTTATCCATGCGGCCGACGAGCAGGCACCCTCGGCGCGGTTCTCAGGAAAAAACCAGAGAACCGGCCGGAAATCACAGCAAAGGAACCCCTGGTGCCGCCATGCTCAAATAACACACTCTCCCCACACAAGGGACCCCTGAATAACGTCTCATTTACTTAGCTTTTTGAGACGCAGGGCCATGTCCCTGAGGGATGAGCGCTCCGTCCAGCAGGGGCCTGAAAGGGCTGCGGATGGAGACCGGTCTCCTGCAGAGCAGTGAGAACCGTGAAGGCTCCCACTTCAAGCCAGAGCCAAAGGGGATGGTGAAGGAGCGCGGCATGGAAGGCTCCCGCCTTGAGATCAACCTTAACAGCACCGCCGACACAAAGGGGTGAGAAGGGACATGCCGGGAGTCCAGGATGGACCCGCTTTTCTTCCAATTCTTTAATTAAAAATCAAAAGAGGATGCATGTGTGTGTGACCTCCTGAACACAAAGCATTGAACTGGTTGGATTCTGTCATCCAGGGGGTGTATATGCTCGGAGGGAGGAGCTACACTTTTTAGTGTAGTACTTTGTGTGTCCTCCGGAGGCAGAAGCTATACACCCATGGTCTGGGTCTCCCATAAGGAACGATGAAGAAATAAAGAAAATAAGAATAAAGCATGCGCGTTATAACAATAACAGCCCACAGCCACTCAGGATTGTCACATCCATTAGATGTGACAATCCTGGCACTTTACCCGATTCTTCCCGATTCCCCTGGTGCGGTGGCAATCAGGCTAATAAGGGGTTAATAACAGCTCACATCTGCCACTAAGCCCTAGATTAGCAATGGCAGGGTCTATGAAAACCCTACCCCCATTACTAATCTGTAAGTGAAAAGAAATAAACACAAACACAAAATAAGATAAAAACAACACCCTCTTTCACTCCTTTATTAACCCCAAAAACACCCAGGTCTGATGTAATCCACACGAGGTCCCATAACGATTCCAGCTCTGCTACATCTGAAGTGACAGCGCATAGAATATGACCACCCGCTGTGATCTTAAGGCAGAGAATGAGTCGCAGCGATGTGTGGTGACGTAACGTAGGTTATTTGCGGTCACAGCTGGAGGTGCCCATTGTCATCCACCTATGATCGCAGGTAACCTGACCTCAAGTGACCTCATTGAACTGAGTGACCACTACTGGGTTGGGTTTGTTATTCGGTATGAATACACAAATGTAGAAATGATTGGATTTGAACAATCCGAACCCGAATATTTTAGCATTCGCCCATATCTAGTCATCACTAATGATAATTTTAAGGATGTCTAAAACTGATCAACTGGGAAAAGGTTGTTGCATTACTCGTAAATCAAATGCCATGTCCTTCAATTTGTCCAATTATTAATACCAGGTTTTGGTTAAAATGAGGCTACCATTTCAAGGTTCATTTTTCATCAAGGAGAAACTAAGCTGAAAATCTATCTTTTGAACCATGTGCATTGAATATTTTTTTGGTATGGTATCAGAGGACTCAGGAAGGAAAAATGTATGTAACAAAATTAAAACATTGTCGTCCATTTGGCTTATCCCTAATCTATTAATTTTACATCTAGGTGGTAAGATAGATGACATCTTTATTATCTTGAGAAGTACCGGTCCTGAACTGCAGAGCTTCATGACTTGGTTGAACAATAACCCATATAACATCAAACTAACCTATAAGGCAGATCGGGAGGCAATTGATTTTCTGGACTATAATATAAAAATGGGGTACCAGACAGAAAAGGGTACTCCACGGGTACAATTATTATCAACAAGTAAGAGGGAAGAATCTTTTCTCTTTCGTTTCATTGGGGGACACAGGACCGTGGGTTATGCTGCTGCTGTCACTAGGAGGCTGACACTAAGTAGACAAAAAAAGTTAGCTCCTCCCTAGCAGTATACACCCTGAGCCGGAGGCGGACTCAAATCAGTTTTTGCTTAGTGTCGTAGGAGGCTGATGTGGGCCATCTCGGCCCCCCTCAGCTACATTTTTCTTGCGTATTTGTCATTTTTTTCGGCGACGCTCATCGCTCTCATTCTCCTTTTTCTCTGTTTCTGCAGGTGTCGCCTATGTTCACCCTCATTCCCTCCAGCCCTGTGGATACTACTCCCCAGGGTCGCAGAGGTTTGAGGTGTCGGGCCCTCTCCCCCGTCCATTCCCGTGGTACCACTCCCGGGAGTGCATGTGGGGCAGATCCTACATGGGCACCCCTGATCCACCGTGCGGTATTACTCCAAAGGGCGCACAGGGACAAGCTAAAGAGGTTGGACCCCCGCAGCGTTTTCACCTTTTCGGATGGGGCCCACATCGCTGCCTACAGTCGCAGAAGAGCTTCTTCCCTCCATCAGGCGTCCACCTCTCTGCCTCTCTAGACGCCTCTCCCCGCGTCCCTGAAGCCCACAGCCTTACCTTCAGGTGTGCGCTGCACACAGGCAAGTGCAGAGCCCACTGCCTGCACACCGGACCATCCCTGGAGCGGCACCGCAGATGTCAGGTAGGACAGTCTCTCCCCTACCTTCTCCCCCTCGGGCGGCTGAAAATTTAAGCCCCGGTCTCGGCCTAGTCTCCCTGCGTCCCAGCCACGCCCCCCGCTGCAACGGTATTGGCTTGCCGGCCGTTCCGCCCCCGACTCCGCCCACCGCTCAGCCTCCAGGCATCACAGTGTGGGCGGTGGATGCCCTGTTTCCCGCCCTCATACGGCCCCTCCCCCAGCCAACTCCAGCTTCTCTTCACCATCTTGTTCTGCCTCCCAGTCTGCCTGTGTAGCCCAGCTTATCTATTAGCAGAGTTGCTTCTAGGTACTTTTGCAATGGCCTCATTTTGTATGATGAGGTCTTGAGAACTATAAGCTTTGTTACACAGGTAGATTAGCTTTAATCTGTCACTTTATGTGGATGCAAGGCAGAGTGTACATTGTCTTATAATAATAATGATAAATGCTTCCCCTTAGCAAGGTTTACTTATATAGGAAGGTTTGTGCTTAGATGTGGGTCAATTTAGCTCATTATGCTATCAATCAGCTATCTTGAGACAGAAAAAGAGAATTTTGTTACTTACCGTAAATTCTTTTTCTTATAGTTCCGTCATGGGAGACCCAAACCATGGGTGTATAGCTTCTGCCTCCGGAGGACACACAAAGTACTACACTCAAACGTGTAGCTCCTCCCTCTTAGCATATACACCCCCTGCTAGCCAGTCCTAGCCAGTTTAGTGCAAAAGCTGAAGGAGGACATCCACTCACAAGTAGAGACAGAGTAAAACCCGGAACAACCGGAACCTCTGTCTGCAACAACAACAGCCGGTGAAGACACACGGAACAAGAAACCTGCCAACAGGCAATAGGGAGGGTGCTGGGTCTCCCATGACGGAACTATAAGAAAAAGAATTTACGGTAAGTAACAAAGAAGGGAATTTTGTTACTTACCGTAAATTCCTTTTCTTCTAGCTCCTATTGGGAGACCCAGACGATTGGGTGTATAGCACTGCCTCCGGAGGCCACACAAAGCATTACACTTAAAAGTGTAAGGCCCCTCCCCTTCTGGCTATACACCCCCAGTGGGATCACTGGCAGCTCAGTTTTAGTGCTAAAGCAAGAAGGAGGAAAGCCAATAACTGTTTCAAACAAATTCACTCCGAAGTAACATCGGAGAACTCAAAACCATTGAACATGAACAACATGTGTACCCGAAAACAACCAAAAATCCCGAAGGACAACAGGGCGGGTGCTGGGTCTCCCAATAGGAGCTAGAAGAAAAGGAATTTACGGTAAGTAACAAAATTCCCTTCTTCTTCGGCGCTCCATTGGGAGACCCAGACGATTGGGACGTCCAAAAGCTGTCCCTGGGTGGGTAGAGAAGAAGGGAATTTTGTTACTTACCGTAAATTCCTTTTCTTCTAGCTCCTATTGGGAGACCCAGACGATTGGGTGTATAGCACTGCCTCCGGAGGCCACACAAAGCATTACACTTAAAAGTGTAAGGACCCTCCCCTTCTGGCTATACACCCCCAGTGGGATCACTGGCTGCTCAGTTTTAGTGCTAAAGCAAGAAGGAGGAAAGCCAATAACTGGTTCAAACAAATTCACTCCGAAGTAACATCGGAGAACTGAAAACCATTGAACATGAACAACATGTGTACCCGAAAACAACCAAAAATCCCGAAGGACAACAGGGCGGGTGCTGGGTCTCCCAATAGGAGCTAGAAGAAAAGGAATTTACGGTAAGTAACAAAATTCCCTTCTTCTTCGGTGCTCCATTGGGAGACCCAGACGATTGGGACGTCCAAAAGCTGTCCCTGGGTGGGTAGAGAAATACCTCATGTTAGAGCTGCAAAGACAGCCCTCCCCTACGGGGAGGCAACTGCCGCCTGCAGGACTCTTCTACCTAGGCTGGCGTCCGCCGAAGCATAGGTATGCACCTGATAATGTTTGGTGAAAGTGTGCAGACTCGACCAGGTAGCTGCCTGGCACACCTGTTGAGCCGTAGCCTGGTGTCGTAATGCCCAGGACGCACCCACGGCTCTGGTTGAGTGGGCCCTTAGCCCTGAAGGAACCGGAAGCCCAGCAGAACGGTAGGCTTCAAGAATTGGTTCTTTGATCCATCGAGCCAGGGTGGCTTTGGAAGCCTGCGACCCTTTGCGCTTACCAGCGACAAGGACAAAGAGTGCATCGGAACGGCGCAGGGGCGCCGTGCGGGAAATGTAGATTCTGAGTGCTCTCACCAGATCTAACAAATGTAAATCCTTCTCATACCGATGAACTGCATGAGGACAAAAGGAAGGCAAGGAGATATCCTGATTTAGATGAAAAGAGGATACCACCTTAGGGAGAAACTGAATGGGGCGCAGCACTACCTTGTCCTGGTGGAAGACCAGGAAAGGAGCCTTGGATGACAGCGCTGCTAGCTCAGACACTCTCCGAAGAGATGTGATCGCTACCAGAAAAGCCACTTTCTGTGATAGTCGAGAAAGTGAAACATCCCTCAGAGGCTCGAAAGGCGGCTTCTGGAGGGCAACTAGTACCCTGTTCAGATCCCATTGATCTAACGGCCGCTTGTACGGGGGTACGATATGACAAACCCCCTGCAGGAACGTGCGCACCTTAGAAAGTCGTGCTAGACGCTTCTGAAAAAAGACGGATAGCGCCGAGACTTGCCCTTTAAGGGAGCCGAGCGACAAACCTTTTTCTAACCCAGATTGCAGGAAAGAAAGAAAAGTCGGCAATGCAAATGGCCAGGGAGACATTCCCTGAGCAGAGCACCAGGATAAGAATATCTTCCACGTTCTGTGGTAGATCTTAGCAGACGTGGGCTTCCTAGCCTGTCTCATGGTGGCAACGACCCCTTGGGATAATCCTGAAGACGCTAGGATCCAGGACTCAATGGCCACACAGTCAGGTTCAGGGCCGCAGAATTCCGATGGAAAAACGGCCCTTGGGACAGTAAGTCTGGTCGGTCTGGTAGTGCACACGGTTGGCCGACCGTGAGATGCCACAGATCCGGGTACCACGACCTCCTCGGCCAGTCTGGAGCGACGAGTATGACGCGGCTGCAATCGGATCTGATCTTGCGTAGCACTCTGGGCAGGAGTGCCAGAGGTGGAAACACATAAGGGAGCCGGAACTGCGACCAATCTTGCACCAAGGCGTCTACCGCCAGAGCACTTTGATCGCGAGACCGCGCCATGAAAGTCGGGACCTTGTTGTTGTGCCGAGACGCCATTAAGTCGACGTCCGGCACCCCCCAGCGGCAACAGATTTCCTGAAACACGTCCGGGTGAAGGGACCACTCCCCTGCGTCCATACCCTGGCGACTGAGGAAGTCTGCTTCCCAGTTTTCCACGCTGTGATACCAATGTGATATGACTGAAAGAATGTGTGATTAGATAGGAATCAAATCATAATCATAAGATAGGAGTGATCCCAGATATTATTTGATCCATCAATAATTCAGTATCAAAGAAGATGTCCTTTGGAGGGCCAAAATGATGACCAAGGAATATATGTCTTGAAGCAGTTGAAGATAAAGGAAGTAACATTTACAGTTCCACTTACAGGAAACTTGTGGTTAGCTTAAAGACAGTTTTAAGGATGAAATTTACGGCTCATTGCAATATTTCACTAACACTGGTCAAACTGTGGTCAGCCAGTTGTCAACTGACAGGATGTGCTGGAAATGTGCAGGAAGCTGCCGTTACCTACAACATTTTGTGGTCAAGTTACATGAACATGACTCAGCTGTCATATGCTGGTGACCATTTAGACACAACCTACAATATTTTCCTATAAAATATACACGGAACTCGCTTAAGGTAGGGAAATACCTTCCAGGACATTGAAGTGTACGTACTCACTGTTCCTGTGATGCCATGCCATGTTGATTCCTTATCTTAACTCGAGTTCCCTCCGATGTGAAAGGATTGCTACAACATAACGGTAATGTTGATGCATATTTCTGTTATTGTATAAGTTTCTATGACTATAAGATTCTAAATGCCTATGTACCATTGATTATATTCATGTGCTATTAAAATAAATAGTATCTTGCTATAAAGAATATTAGTATTCGTGCCTGATTAGGATATCAGTGAGCGCTTCGTAAGTACGGGCTTTCAGCCCCCTTTTTAGTAGAATTTAGCAAGACATAAATTGGCGTAGTCGGCAGGATTACTTCTATTAGAAGTAATTAACGAATTTTTGTAATTTAGAAGTTAAAAACATATATTTGGCAAATTTCCAGATATTTTTCAATCTTTTTGCATAGTGTCAAAATGTTCAGAAAACGTAAGGATAATGTTAAGGAGGTTGTTGTGGAGATCCCCGGCTGGACTGAGGCTCCCTACAATCTTATAGCACATGAATTGGTCAATTGTGGATTGGCAGAACAATGGCAGAATAAGCTCAAGGGTAGTGAGATTACTGATGTTGTTAATGTACTCAGTGGTGTCCCTGTGAAAGCAGGTGATGTAGTGTCTTTAGGACGGCGCATCTGGATTTTGGCAAGTGCATATCGCGAGATGCATGAGCGTAATCTAAAGATGCAAAAGAAATGTTCCCAAATGGAACAAAAGATGATAGAATTAGGTGGCCAGAAAACAGTTCTGGAATGTAATACCAGACTGTTGAAGGATAAATTGGAACATTATCAGAATGTGGCAGAAAAAGCTGCCGTAAAAATCGCTCAAAATAAGTACAAGAAAAGAAGAGGAAAAGTAAATAAAACCAAAGTACATAAAAGTATCACCTCAGCTTCTGTAAACTGGGATCCCGATACTTGGGATGGGGATGTGTGGGATTCATCTTTATCATCTGATGAGGAGGATTACCATAAAGGGAAGATTCAGGCTAATCCCGTGAGGAGGCGCTTAGAGAGGACAGAGAATGAGATCATCCGGGAACATGTCCGGGATGGTCAGGGGAATCTGCAATATGACGAAGATGGTAATGCCATCACAAATGAGAGAACGATTCCTCATGTAAAAAATCGAGTAACCATTGAAGATTACTCTCAGGGAGAAGTTGATAGCATTTTAACACAGTTTAGACAAAAACCAGGAGAAGGAGAAATTCCCTGGTTGGTCAGGGTGCACGATCTCGGAGGAGGTGGAGTGCACTTTGACGCCGGAGACGTGGCAAAATTTGTCACCATGTCTCGGGACCCAGTAATTCAGAGATCAATAAAAAATTATTTTGTTGATCATAATGAGCATGGTACTCAAAACTTAATCATGATCTTAGCCCATGCTTTTCTGGACAAATACCCATCAGAAGCAGACTTTCCTATCAATGATAAACCTTGGTATACCTTAAAAGATGGTATGGAAAGGCTGAAGGAAGAGGCAATGAGAAATGCTCTTCCTCTTTTGGGAATGGATGATGATTATCTCCAGTACCCATTAACAGCCAGCATAAGAAATAGGCTGGTTAAACATGCTCCTCCAGCATATAAAACAGTTATTTTAACCTTAACTGTAGCACTGACTGGAGAATCAATCGGTGTAGTTCTAGGGAGGATGAGGGAGTTACAGGATATGGGACAGTGGGATAAATCATCCCCTGGAGGCCATGTTGGTAACAGTAAGCCAAACAATCCTGATTGGAAAGGGAAATCAGTAGGGGAGGCCCCACGGGTGTCTCGCAAAGACATGTTCCAGGCTTTGCTTAAAGCCGGGATCAATAAGGAAAGGATTGATGGAAAGGAGACAGGAGAATTATGGAAGTTGTACAAACAGAAAGTTCTATCTGCAAAGAAAGTGACCACTACAAATATGGAAGGGGGTTCAAAAACCCCCAAGGTAAAGAAATCAGAGGGAAAAGGGGAAAAAACCCCAAAGAAAGTGTCTTGGGAAGATTTTCAGTCAGTTTATCCATGGGAAGAACTGGCTGCAGCCGTGGCCACAAAGGTCACGGAAGGAAGGGGTAATGCACAGACTGAAGTCTGTGTAAATGAAAGTTCAGAAGGAAGTGATTTACTATAGGTAGCCAGCCAAGCCCCCCTAATGATAAAAAGGGACGAACGTCCCTACGTCAATCTTAGCATACATTGGAAAGGGGGAAATGTTCAAAGAGTCCCAGCTTTGATTGACACGGGGGCGGAGGCTACTTTAATTCATGGAAACCCAGAAAAAATAAAAGGACCTAGAGTAAAAATTGCTGGACTAGGTGGTCAAGTGATCACTGGGGTTCAGACACAGGTAGCTTTGAAGATAGGTAATTTACCTATCAAGAAGTATACGGTGCTGGTAGTTCCTATACCAGAATATATTTTGGGAATTGATGTCCTAAAAGGGATGACTCTTAATCTAACAGAAGGAAAATTCTCCTTTGGGATTAAGTCTTGTCATAAGGAAATGCGACCAGTGGTGGTGGGCAAAGTCAAAATGCCCCCTGTACATGTGCCTCCAGCTACAAAAATGGTAGCTATGAAACAATATCGAATACCAGGAGGTCACAGAGAGATAGGAGAAACCATTAAGGAATTGGTAGAAACTGGGGTAATGCGCCCTACTACTACCACATGGAATAATCCTGTCTGGCCAGTTAAAAAGAGTGATGGCTCCTGGCGCATGACAGTTGATTATAGGGAGTTAAACAAGAATACTCCTCCCTTGACAGCTGCAGTTCCGGATACAATAACGATTGTGGAAAATATTCAGACTCACTCCGGAACTTGGTATGCAGTAATTGATTTGGCAAATGCTTTCTTTACTATACCTATAGAAGAGAAGGCTCAAGATCAATTTGCATTCACTTGGTTAGGAAGACAATATACCTTTACCAGGTTACCCCAAGGATGGCTACATAGCCCCACAATCTGTCACCGGACGGTGGCAGAGCATTTGGATGGATTTGATCTACCATCAGAAATGCAGATCTCACATTATATCGATGATATAATGATACAAGGACAAGATGAGCAAAGTGTGAAAGATCAATTGACAAAACTGATTGCTCATATGAGAAGTAAAGGATGGGAAATCAATGATGCCAAGGTTCAAGGACCGTCTCAGGTGGTAAAATTTCTTGGGATTCAGTGGAACAAGGGGCACAGAGAGATCTTGCCCAATGCCAGACAGAAAATTATTAATTTCCCGGTCCCTAAATCCAAACAAGAGACTCAGTCTTATATTGGATTGTTTGGTTTTTGGAGACAACATATCCCTCATTTGGGACAAATGTTGGCTCCTTTGTACAAAGTAACGAGGAAAAAATATGAGTTCCACTGGGGAGAGGAACAGCAAAATGCGTTTGAGATGGTCAAGGAAGCGATACAACAAGCCGTGGATCTATGGCCAATGTTGTCAGGACCCGTGGAGCTGCATGTGTCAGTTCAACATATGTATGCCAATTGGTCACTTTGGCAAAAACAAGGGGGAAAAAGAGTTCCTCTTGGATTTTGGAATAGAAAATTACCAGATGCTGGAGAAAAATACACTCCTTTTGAACAGCAATTGTTAGCTTGTTATTGGGCTCTGGTAGAGACCGAACAATTAACCATTGAACATGAGGTATTGCTGAGACCAGCAATACCCATAATGCAGTGGGTGTTGTCCAATCCTAAAACCAATAGGGTGGGGCATGCCCAGGAGCAAAGTATCATTAAATGGAAATGGTACATTTCAGAAAGGGCCAAGAAGGGAGAAGGCGGGATCGCCACTCTACATGAGAAAGTGGCAGAGGTAGCTGAGGAAACATCTTTTCCCAGCAAAGCTGCCATGCTAGAGGAGTCCCCGGTGAAGTGGGGGAAAGCATATGAAGATTTAACTGAACCACAACAAACACATGCATGGTTCACAGACGGATCAGCCCGTTATGTGAGTGGGAAAAGGTTGTGGAAAAGTGTTGCATATAATCCCAGATTGGAAAAATTTCTGTCAGTAGAAGGGGAAGGCAAAAGTAGTCAATATGCAGAACTCTATGCCATATTCTTGGCATTATCTTTTGAACAAGGAAAAGAGTGTCATCTTTTTACTGATTCCTGGTCAGTAGCAAATGGATTAGCCACATGGATGATGGGATGGAAAAAACACAATTGGTTAATTCATGGAAAAGAGATTTGGGGCAAGGAAGTGTGGCAAGAGATTGAAGAGATTATTCAATTTACCAAGACCACTGTATTTCATGTCGATGCTCATGTCCCTACTAACTCACTTGAACGTTTGTTTAATTCAGAAGCAGATAAAGCAGCAGCCATCAGACAAGTCAGTCCAACAGGTGACAAGGAAAAAGAGGCATGGTTGCAAGGTACAGCTGTTTGGGCACACCAGAAAAGTGGACATTTGGGAGAAAAAGCCACTTACAGGTGGGCTCAGGAAAGGGGTGTGCCTCTTACTCTTGATATCATTAAAGAAACCATTCTACACTGTCCAGTGTGCCAACATTCACAAAAGAGGGAGGTTCCACATACAGTAATGGGACACATAGGTCGAGGACAATTACCTGCACAAATTTGGCAGATGGATTTCATTGGTCCATTGCCAGAAAGTAGAGGGTGTAAATACGTCTGCACTGCAGTAGACACATACTCAGGTTTGATGGTGGGTTTTCCCTGTAAGGCAGCAACCCAGTGGAGTACTGAGAGAACTTTAGAAATCATCACTCAATACTATGGAGTTCCATTGCAGGTACAATCAGATAATGGTTCTCATTTTACTGGCCAGAAGATAAAAGATTATGCCCAAGAACATAACATTCAATGGGTGTATCATATGCCATACTATCCCCAGGCTGCTGGTCTGGTGGAAAGAATGAATGGGTTGTTGAAATCCACCTTGAAAAAAGTAAATCAATCAGACAAACAGTATGGACAATGGAGAGACAATCTCAGTGAAGCCCTACAGATAATAAACAATAGACCTATCACAGATTCTATGACTCCTCTCATGAGGATGTTGACACCAAATCTTACTATTCATGAGGCACACGTAGTGAGTACAATCATTTACTGGAAAGTGGAAGAAGAGGCAAAACTCCCAGAAAGAGTGACACCTTATTCAGCAGGTTTAGACCTCAGTACCTTGGAAACTGTCGTGGTACCCCCAGGTAAGGTAAAACCAATTTCAACAGGATTGGGTTGCCAGATGCCAAAGGATCATTATGGTCAAATAGCCACTCGTTCTAGTTTAGCGTTAAAAGGAGCCATAGTGGTGGGAGGGGTAATAGATGCAGATTATCAGGGAGAAATCAAGGTACTGATGTTAAATTTGGGAAATGAACCTTTGATCTTGGTGAAACACCAGAAGGTGGCTCAGATGTTGATAATTCCAATAAACTTGTCTGAGATAAGAGAAGGAACTGCCCCAGTAGAATTAACAATACGGGGTACTAAAGGTTTTGGATCCTCTAATATTACAAATGTAGGAGCAAAAATATGGATTCAAAACCTCCAAGGACCGCCCTCAGAGGCAGAGGTAATAGCGGTCGGAAAAGATCGTACTCTCCTGATAATGAGACCAGGAGTGGAAAAGTGGGAATATGTCCCACAAGAAAAATGTTATTTACGAGAATAATAGTGTATCTTTATTTGCAGATGGTGTTGTAAATAAGCGGAATCCATAGTATCGGTTACTGGGAAGAGCTCGATAGTGAGGAGATGGAGAAATTCCTGTGTTTGATGTTTGCCTCTTTGGTCGTTGGATGGACAAGTCTACATCAGGAGAAACCTGTGGCGAATAAATTTCTGATGCACCATCACATTTTAACGGATGCGCTGAACAGTAGTCAACACACAGATTGCTGGATCTGTACACATTCTCCGGTTACAGCCACCAGTATCCCTTATCTGGCTATCCCGGTATCGATGGAGGAAATCCTAAAGTGGAAAAGTTGTTCTGATCAACTTGCTGATAAAGACACTCGGAATGTTCGACTATGGAATACTACAGTACCCATTCCCGTAGTGGGATGGATCAATCTTCCATGGTGGCAAGGCAATTTGAGTGGAACAATCACCAATTTACAATATCTGGCTTTTAAGGGAGGAATTTGGGTACCAAGAAATAAGACTGGACTGACTAACCTGGGATTCATCCCTATGGAGAATATAAAAATAAGTTTTGGGACAACTGTAGATACATTAGATGCTTTTAAACCCAGCTTAGTGGAAAGAACAATTCATGATATGCTATGGCCTTATGCCAATATGTTCATAAATGGGACTAGTGAAACTTGTAGTAACATATCGGGAAATTTAATGTGTAATGATTACTCTGAATATCGAGCAAATGATCCGACCTGTAATAACCCTAATGTAGGATACTGTAGCCCAATTGGACAACAGCCCGGGTGGTGTTTGTTATCAAATGTTAGTATTTTCGTTGATTTGGTTCATCGTTTAGTTTTGCAACATTCGGCTTTATGGGATTTACCTAGAGGAATGTATTGGGTATGTGGGTATAATGCCTATAAATGGCTCCCAGTAGGAGTCAAGGGAAGCTGTACTTTAGCTCATTTGACCCCAGCTACCTTTATAGTACCTTATGATCAATTAGATGCTCAGGTTTTGCCAAAACACATGATATTCAAGAGAGCTGCAGATAATAAACCAAGGGAATCAGGGCGACCCCATGTGGTACAAATGGGAACAGCGAATAAGATTTTCAGTACTTTTTTCCTATATCCAATGATAATGCAAATGTGGGATAAATTAGTAGAGTCTACTGATTATCTGGATGATCAAATTTTTGCAGTTTTGGATATAGTAAACACCTCTGTAGCTGTACAGCAGCAGTTGATTATAGTTACTAACCAGCATACTTTGGTACTTGATTACCTAACAGCAGCCCAAGGGGGTATGTGTCAGATAATAGGCCCCGCCTGTTGCCATTACATAGATCCTAAAGGACAGCTACAATTACGAGCAAAGTTAAATGACATACAAAAATTAAGAGATAAATATCAAAAAGATAATGATGTAAATAAAGATAGTTGGTGGGCGAATACCTTTTCCTTCCTAAACCCTGCAAATTGGTTTAAGGGGTTAGGAGGATGGGTAATGGGGCTTTTGCAGGGAGTTTTTCAGATAATATTGCTTTTAGTTTTAATATACATAGTAGTGAAAGTGATTATATTTGTGATTCAAGTTTATCCAAACAAACCAAGAAATCAAAATCTGTGGCAAAGTCAATGTTAGTGTCCTATTAAAAGCGATATTTCTTGGTTATGGTATGGTATATTCCGAGTGATCTTCTTCTAGTGGAATACTGATGATGGAAAATAATCCCTGGGATCAAGGACCGATTGTGATACCAATGTGATATGACTGAAAGAATGTGTGATTAGATAGGAATCAAATCATAATCATAAGATAGGAGTGATCCCAGATATTATTTGATCCATCAATAATTCAGTATCAAAGAAGATGTCCTTTGGAGGGCCAAAATGATGACCAAGGAATATATGTCTTGAAGCAGTTGAAGATAAAGGAAGTAACATTTACAGTTCCACTTACAGGAAACTTGTGGTTAGCTTAAAGACAGTTTTAAGGATGAAATTTACGGCTCATTGCAATATTTCACTAACACTGGTCAAACTGTGGTCAGCCAGTTGTCAACTGACAGGATGTGCTGGAAATGTGCAGGAAGCTGCCGTTACCTACAACATTTTGTGGTCAAGTTACATGAACATGACTCAGCTGTCATATGCTGGTGACCATTTAGACACAACCTACAATATTTTCCTATAAAATATACACGGAACTCGCTTAAGGTAGGGAAATACCTTCCAGGACATTGAAGTGTACGTACTCACTGTTCCTGTGATGCCATGCCATGTTGATTCCTTATCTTAACTCGAGTTCCCTCCGATGTGAAAGGATTGCTACAACATAACGGTAATGTTGATGCATATTTCTGTTATTGTATAAGTTTCTATGACTATAAGATTCTAAATGCCTATGTACCATTGATTATATTCATGTGCTATTAAAATAAATAGTATCTTGCTATAAAGAATATTAGTATTCGTGCCTGATTAGGATATAAGTGAGCACTTCGTAAGTACGGGCTTTCAGCCCCCTTTTTAGTAGAATTTAGCAAGACACACGCCCGGGATGTGAATTCGGATCTGCTTTCCTTCCAGCCACTGCTGGAAAGCTAGTAGGGCCAGATACACTGCCCTGATTTCCAAAACATTGATCTGAAGGGTGGACTCCTGCTGAGTCCACGTACCCTGAGCCCTGTGGTGGAGAAAAACTGCTCCCCACCCTGACAGACTCGCGTCTGTCGTGACTACTGCCCAGGATGGGGGTAGGAAGGATCTTCCCTGTGATAATGAGGTGGGAAGAAGCCACCATTGCAGAGAGTCCTTGGCCGTCTGGGAAAGGGAGACTTCCCTGTCCAGGGATGTTGACTTCCCGTCCCATTGGCGGAGAATGTCCCACTGAAGTGGGCGCAGATGAAACTGCGCAAACGGGACTGCCTCCATTGCTGCCAACATCTTCCCCAGGAAGTGCATGAGGCGCCTTAAGGGGTGCGACTGACCTTGAAGGAGAGACTGCACCCCTGTCTGTAGTGACCGCTGCTTGTCCAGCGGAAGCTTCACTATCGCTGAGAGAGTATGAAACTCCATGCCAAGATACGTTAGTGATTGGGTCGGTGCCAGATTGGACTTTGAAAAGTTGATGATCCACCCGAAAGTCTGGAGAGTCTCCAGCGCAACATTCAGGCTGAGTTGGCATGCCTCTTGAGAGGGTGCTTTTACAAGCAGATCGTCTAAGTAAGGGATCACCGAGTGTCCCTGAGAGTGCAAGATTGCTACCACTGCCGCCATGACCTTGGTGAAAACCCGTGGGGCTGTCGCCAGACCAAATGGCAGAGCTACGAATTGAAGATGGTCGTCTCCTATCACGAAACGTAGAAAGCGTTGGTGCTCTGTAGCAATCGGCACGTGGAGATAAGCATCTTTGATGTCTATCGATGCAAGAAAATCTCCTTGAGACATTGAGGCAATGACGGAGCGGAGGGATTCCATCCGGAACCGCCTGACGTTCACATGCTTGTTGAGCAGCTTTAGGTCCAGAACAGGACGGAATGAGCCGTCCTTTTTTGGCACCACAAAGAGATTGGAGTAAAAACCTTGCCCTTGTTCCGGAAGAGGAACAGGGATCACCACTCCTTCTGCTCTTAGAGAGCCCACCGCCTGCAGAAGGGCATCTGCGCGGTCGGGATGTGGGGAAGTTCTGAAGAACCGAGGCGGAGGACGAGAACTGAACTCTATCCTGTACCCGTGAGACAAAATGTCTGTTACCCACCGGTCCTTGACCTGTGGCAGCCAAATGTCGCAAAAGTGGGAGAGCCTGCCACCGACCGAGGATGCGGAGAGAGGAGGCCGAAAGTCATGAGGCAGCCGGCTTGGAAGCGGTTCCTCCGGTTGCTTTCTTGGGGCGTGAGTGAGCCCGCCAGGCATCTGAGCTCCTTTGCTCCTTCTGAGTCCCTTTGGACGAGGAGAATTGGGGCTTGCCCGAGCCTCGAAAGGACCGAAACCTCGACTGCCACTTCCTCTGTTGAGGTTTGCTTGATCTGGGCTGGGGTAAGGAGGAGTCCTTACCCTTGGACTGTTTAATGATCTCAGCCAATTGCTCACCAAACAGTCTGTCTCCAGATAGTGGCAAGCTGGTTAAACATTTCTTGGAAGCAGAATCTGCTTTCCATTCCTTTAACCACAAGGCTCTGCGCAAAACCACAGAGTTGGCAGACGCCATTGAGGTACGGCTCGTAGAGTCCAGGACAGCGTTGATAGCGTAAGTCGCAAACGCAGACATTTGCGAGGTTAGGGACGCTACTCGCGGCACTGCTGGACGTATGATAGAGTCCACCTGTGCCAGACCAGCTGAAATAGCTTGGAGTGCCCACACGGCCGCGAATGCTGGAGCAAACGACGCGCCGATAGCTTCATAGACAGACTTTAACCAAAGGTCCATCTGTCTGTCATTGGCATCTTTAAGTGAAGCCCCATCTTCCACTGCAACTATGGATCTAGCCGCAAGCCTGGAGATTGGGGGGTCCACCTTTGTACACTGGGTCCAGCGTTTGACCACGTCAGGGGGAAAGGGATAACGTGTATCCTTAAGACGTTTGGAGAAACGCTTGTCTGGATAAGCATGATGTTTCTGGACTGATTCTCTGAAGTCAGAGTGGTCCAGAAAAGTACTCAATTTACGCTTGGGATACCGGAAATGGAACTTCTCCTGCTGTGCAGCTGCCTCCTCTGCTGAAGGGGCTGGGGGAGAAATATCTAACAGTCTATTGATGGCCGCTATAAGGTCATTTACCATAGCGTCACCATCAGGGGTATCTAGATTGAGAGCGGTGTCAGGATTAGATTCCTGATCACCCACCTCTGTCTCCTCATACAGAGCCTCGTCTCGCTGAGACCCTGACCAGTGTGATGACGTCGAGGGTCTTTCCCAGCGAGCCCGCTTAGGCTGCCTGGGACTGTCCTCCGAGTCAGAGTCTTCAGCCTGTGATGCCTGGGACCCCCCTGAAGTACGGATTAGTTCCAACTGAGGGGGACCGGGGGGCATAGACACAGCAGTGTCCATGGTCTGAGTAACTGGCCTGGACTGCAAGGTTTCCAGGATTTTTGTCATAGTCACAGACATCTTATCAGCAAAAACTGCAAATTCTGTCCCCGTCACCGGGGCAGGGTTCACAGGCGTCTCTGCCTGGGCCACTACTACCATAGACTCTGGCTGCCGAAGTGGCACAGGGATTGAACATTGCACACAATGGGGGTCATTGGAACCTGCCGGTAGATTAGCCCCACATGCGGCACAAGCAGTGCATACCGCCTGTGCCTTGGCACCCTTGCGTTTTGCGGATGACATGTTGTTGTCTCCTCAGAGCAATGTAGGGTATAAGCCAAGAAGCGACTGTACAGTGCAATATAAATATATATGGTACAGGGAAAAAATGCACCAAATAACACTGTGGCACTAGTGGGGCCAGCACTTATGTGCAGCTTACCGCCCGCATAAACGCGGGTGTGTGGTCGCCAGAGTCCCTTGTCTGAGTCCCCCAGAGCCTGTGTCCGTTCTCCAGCCAGACTGCATGCAGGAATGGCTGCCGGCGTCCTGTGGAGAGGGGCGGGCCCTGGGCGTGTTGAGACCAAGAGCGGGAAACTTGCGTCCCCACTGTGCCCAGTGAGAGGGCTGGAGTATGTAAATAAGACTCCAGCCCTCGGCGCTGACTATAGAACAGCGTCTCTCCCTTTCCCTGATTGACAGGGTGGGGGCGGGAACGAAGCAGAGCTAGGCCGCAAAAGCCGGGGACTGGATTTATGAGCGCTGCCGCCGTAAAAGCGCGGGCAGCGCGAGTCCCCGGCGCACTACAAGTCCCAGCCGCGCCGCCGCTCCCGGAGCGGCCGGCGCGGTAGTTCCCAAGACATAAAATCACTCAGCTAAGCTGCAGTGACTCTAACGCGAGCGCGCAGCGCTAATGCCCCCGGCGCACTAGCACACCCAGCAAGCCTGAAGTGTGCGTGGCCTGTCTGTGCGGGGACACAGAGTACCTGAACGTTGCAGGGCCTTGTCCCTGACTGTACTCAGCTCCTCCAGCAGGGTCTCTGGGTCTGTGGATGGAGCCCGGCCTCAGGGTTTGGAGACCGGTAAGATCCCACTTCCACAGAGCCCCTCAGGGGGATGGGGAAGGAAAGCAGCATGTGGGCTCCAGCCTCCGTACCCGCAATGGGTACCTCAACCTTACAAACCGCAAGTGGGGTGAGAAGGGAGCATGCTGGGGACCCTATATGGGCCCTCTTTTCTTCCATCCGATATAGTCAGCAGCTACTGCTGACTAAACAGTGGAGCTATGCGTGGCTGTCTGACCTCCTTCGCACAAAGCTTGAAAACTGAGCAGCCAGTGATCCCACTGGGGGTGTATAGCCAGAAGGGGAGGGGCCTTACACTTTTAAGTGTAATGCTTTGTGTGGCCTCCGGAGGCAGTGCTATACACCCAATCGTCTGGGTCTCCCAATGGAGCGCCGAAGAAATACCTCATGTTAGAGCTGCAAAGACAGCCCTCCCCTACGGGGAGGCAACTGCCGCCTGCAGGACTCTTCTACCTAGGCTGGCGTCCGCCGAAGCATAGGTATGCACCTGATAATGTTTGGTGAAAGTGTGCAGACTCGACCAGGTAGCTGCCTGGCACACCTGTTGAGCCGTAGCCTGGTGTCGTAATGCCCAGGACGCACCCACGGCTCTGGTTGAGTGGGCCTTCAACCCTGATGGAACCGGAAGCCCAGCAACACGGTAAGCTTCAAGAATTGGTTCTTTGATCCATCGCGCCAGGGTGGCTTTGGAAGCCTGCGACCCTTTGCGCTTACCAGCGACAAGGACAAAGAGTGCATCCGAGCGGCTCAGGGGCGCCGTGCGGGAAATGTAGATTCTGAGTGCTCTCACCAGATCTAGCAAATGTAAATCCTTTTCATACCGATGAACTGCATGCGGATAAAAGGAAGGCAAGGAGATATCCTGATTAAGATGAAAAGAGGATACTACCTTGGGGAGAAACTCCTGAATGGGGCGCAGCACTACCTTGTCCTGGTGGAACACCAGGAAGGGAGCCTTAGATGACAGCGCTGCTAGTTCAGACACTCTCCGAAGAGACGTGACCGCTACCAGAAAGGCCACTTTCTGTGAGAGTCGAGAAAGTGAAACCTCTCTCAGAGGCTCGAAGGGCGGCTTCTGGAGAGCAACAAGGACCTTGTTTAGATCCCACGGATCTAACGGCCGCCTGTACGGAGGGACGATATGACAAACCCCCTGCAGGAACGTGCGCACCTGAGAAAGTCGTGCTAGTCGCTTCTGAAAAAACACGGATAGTGCCGAGACTTGCCCTTTAAGGGAGCCGAGCGACAAGCCCTTTTCCAACCCAGATTGCAGGAAGGAAAGAAGGACAGGCAACGCGAATGGCCAGGGGGATACTCCTTGTGCAGAGCACCAGGATAAGAAAATCTTCCACGTTCTGTGGTAGATCTTAGCAGAAGTGGACTTCCTAGCCTGTCTCATGGTGGCCACGACCCCTTGTGATAATCCTGAAGACCCTAGGATCCAGGATTCAATGGCCACACAGTCAGGTTCAGGGCCGCAGAATTCCGATGGAAAAACGGCCCTTGGGACAGTAAATCTGGTCGGTCTGGTAGTGCCCACGGTTGGCCGACCGTGAGGTGCCACAGATCCGGGTACCACGACCTCCTCGGCCAGTCTGGGGCGACGAGTATGACGCGGCCGCAATCGGATCTGATCTTGCGTAGCACTCTGGGCAAGAGTGCCAGAGGTGGAAACACATAAGGGAGCCGGAACTGCGACCAATCTTGCACTAAGGCGTCTGCCGCCAGAGCTCTTTGATCGCGAGACCGCGCTATGAAGGTCGGGACCTTGTTGTTGTGCCGAGACGCCATTAGGTCGACGTCCGGCACCCCCCAGCGGCGGCAGATTTCCTGAAACACGTCCGGGTGAAGGGACCATTCCCCTGCGTCCATGCCCTGGCGACTGAGGAAGTCTGCTTCCCAGTTTTCTACGCCCGGGATGTGAACTGCTGATATGGTGGAAGCTCTGTCCTCCACCCACATCAGAATCCGCCGGACTTCCTGGAAGGCTTGCCGACTGCGTGTCCCTCCTTGGTGGTTGATGTATGCCACCGCTGTGGAGTTGTCCGACTGAATTCGGATCTGCTTTCCTTCCAGCCACTGCTGAAAGGCTAGAAGGGCAAGATACACTGCCCTGATTTCCAGAACATTGATCTGAAGGGTGGACTCCTGCTGAGTCCACGTCCCTTGAGCCCTGTGGTGGAGAAAAACTGCTCCCCACCCTGACAGACTCGCGTCTGTCGTGACCACTGCCCAGGATGGGGGTAGGAAGGATCTTCCCTGTGATAATGATGTGGGAAGAAGCCACCATTGCAGAGAGTCCTTGGCCGTCTGGGAAAGGGAGACTTTCCTGTCCAGGGAAGTTGTCTTCCCGTCCCATTGGCGGAGAATGTCCCATTGAAGTGGACGCAGATGAAACTGCGCAAACGGGACTGCCTCCATTGCTGCCACCATCTTCCCTAGGAAGTGCATGAGGCGCCTTAAGGGATGCGACTGGCCATGAAGGAGAGACTGCACCCCTGTCTGTAGTGACCGCTGCTTGTCCAGCGGAAGCTTCACTATCGCTGAGAGAGTATGAAACTCCATGCCAAGGTACGTTAGTGATTGGGTCGGTGACAGATTTGACTTTGAAAAGTTGATGATCCACCCGAAGGTCTGGAGAGTCTCCAGCGCAACATTCAGGCTGTGTTGGCATGCCTCTTGAGAGGGTGCTTTGACAAGTAGATCGTCCAAGTAAGGGATCACCGAATGTCCCTGAGAGTGCAAGACTGCTACCACTGCCGCCATGACCTTGGTGAAAACCCGTGGGGCTGTCGCCAGACCAAATGGCAGAGCTACGAACTGGAGATGGTCGTCTCCTATCACGAAACGTAGAAAACGTTGGTGCTCTGTAGCAATCGGCACGTGGAGATAAGCATCTTTGATGTCTATTGATGCAAGGAAATCTCCTTGAGACATTGACGGAGCGGAGGGATTCCATCCGGAACCGCCTGGCGTTCACATGCTTGTTGAGCAGCTTTAGGTCCAGAACAGGACGGAACGAGCCGTCCTTTTTTGGAACCACAAAGAGATTGGAGTAAAAACCTTGCCCCTGTTCCTGCAGAGGGACAGGGATCACCACTCCTTCTGCTCTTAGTGAGCTCACCGCCTGCAGAAGGGCATCTGCTCGGTCGGGATGTGGGGAGGTTCTGAAGAACCGAGGCGGAGGACGAGAACTGAACTCTATCCTGTACCCGTGAGACAAAATGTCTGTTACCCACCGGTCTTTGACCTGTGGCAGCCAAATGTCGCAAAAGTGGGAGAGCCTGCCACCGACCGAGGATGCGGAGGGAGGAGGCCGAAAGTCATGAGGCAGCCGCCTTGGAAGCGGTGCCTCCGGTTGCCTTCTTGGGGCGTGAGTGAGCCCGCCAGGAATCTGAGCCCCTTTGCTCCTTCTGAGTCCCTTTGGACGAGGAGAATTGGGTCTTTCCGGAGCCTCGAAAGGACCGAAACCTCGACTGCCACTTCCTCTGTTGAGGTTTGCTTGATCTGGGCTGGGGTAAGGAGGAGTCTTTACCCTTGGATTGTTTAATGATTTCAGCCAATTGCTCACCAAACAGTCTGTCTACAGATAGTGGCAAGCTGGTTAAACATTTTTTGGAAGCAGAATCCGCTTTCCATTCCTTTAACCACAAGGCTCTGCGCAAAACCACAGAGTTGGCAGACGCCATTGCGGTACGGCTCGTAGAGTCCAGGACAGCGTTGATAGCGTAAGTCGCAAACGCAGACATTTGCGAGGTTAGGGACGACACTCGCGGCACTGCTGGACATATGATAGAGTCCACCTGTGCCAGACCAGCCGAAATGGCTTGGAGTGCCCACACGGCCGCAAATGCTGGAGCAAACGACGCGCCGATAGCTTCATAAACAGACTTTAACCAAAGGTCCATCTGTCTGTCATTGGCATCTTTAAGTGAAGCCCCATCTTCCACTGCAACTATGGATCTAGCCGCAAGCCTGGAGATTGGGGGGTCCACCTTTGGACACTGGGTCCAGCGTTTGACCACGTCAGGGGGAAAGGGATAACGTGTATCCTTAAGACGTTTGGAGAAACGCTTGTCTGGATAAGCATGGTGTTTCTGGACTGATTCTCTGAAATCAGCGTGGTCCAGAAAAGTACTCAGTTTAGGCTTGGGATACCTGAAATGGAACTTCTCCTGCTGTGCAGCTGCCTCCTCTGCTGAAGGGGCAGGGGGAGAAATATCCAATAGGCTATTGATGGCCGCTATAAGGTCATTTACCATGGCGTCACCATCAGGAGTATCCAGATTGAGAGCGGTCTCAGGATTAGACTCCTGATCACCCTCCTCTGTGTCATCATGTAGAGACTCTTCTCGCTGAGACCCTGATCCACGTGATGACGTGGAGGGTCTCTCCCAGCGAGCTCGCTTAGGCTGCCTGGGACTGTCATCTGAGTCAGAGCCTTCAGCCTGAGATGCCTGGGACCCCCTTGATGCACGGATTAACTCCAGCTGAGGGGGACCGGGGAACGTTGCCGCAGCAGTGTCCATGGTCCTGGCCTGCAAGGTCTCTAGGATCTTTGTCATAGTGACAGACATCTTGTCAGCAAAAAGTGCGAACTCTGTCCCCGTCACCGGGACAGGGTTCACCGGCGACTCTGCCTGGGTCACTACCTCCACAGACTCCGGCTGACGAAGTGGCACAGGGACCGAACATTGCACACAATGGGGGTCTTTGGAACCTGCCGGTAGATCAGCCCCACAAGCGGCACAAGCAGCGTACACAGCCTGTGTCTTGGCACCCTTGCGTTTTGCGGATGACATGTTGTCGTCTCCTCAGAGCAAGATAGGGTATACAGCCAAGAAGCGACCTTACAGTGCAATATATATATATATATGGTACAGAGAAAAAAGTACACCAATACAACACTGTGGCACTAGTGGGGCCAGCACTAATGTGCTGCTTACCGCCCGCTTAACGCGGGTGTGTGGTCGCCAGAAATCCCCTGTCTGGGTTTCCCAGAGCCTGCGTCCGTTCTCCAGCCAGACTGCATGTAGGAATGGCTGCCGGCGTCCTATGGAGGGGGGCGGGCCCTGGGCGTGTGCAGACAAAGAGCGGGAAACCTGCGCCCCACTGTGCTCAGTGAGAGGGCTGGAGTATGTAAATAAGACTCCAGCCCTCGGCGCTGACTAACGTACAGCGTCTCTCCCCTTCCCTGATTGACAGGGAGGGGGGCGGGAACGAAGCGGAGCTAGGCCGCAAAAGCCGGGGACTAAATTTATAAGCGACGCCGTCGTAAAAGCACGGTCGTCGCTAAGTCCCCGGCGCACTACAAGTCTCAGCCGCGCCGCCGCTCCAGGGGCGGCCGGCGCGGCAGTCCCCAACACATAAAGTCACTCAGAGTGACTGTAACCCCAGCGCGCAGCGCTACAGTCCCCGGCGCACTAGCACACCCAGCAAGTCTGGACTGTGCACGGCCGTCCAAACGGGGACACAGAGTACCTGAATGTTGCAGGGCCTTGTCCCTGAATGGTACCCAGCTCTGTATCCAGCAGGTTCTATGGGTCTGTGGATGGAGCCCGGCCTCAGGGCTTGGGGGCCGGTAAGATCCCACTTCCTCAGAGCCCCTCAGGGGGATAGGGAAGGAAAACAGCATGTGGGCTCCAGCCTCCGTACCCGCAATGGGTACCTCAACCTTAACAAACACCTCCAATGGAAATGGGGTGAGAAGGGAGCATGCTGGGGGCCCTATATGGGCCCTCTTTTCTTCCATCCGAAATAGTCAGCAGCTACTGCTGACTAAACAGTGGAGCTATGCGTGGATGTGTGCCTCCTTCGCACAAAGCTTGAAAACTGAGCTGCCAGTGATCCCACTGGGGGTGTATAGCCAGAAGGGGAGGGGCCTTTCACTTTTAAGTGTAATGCTTTGTGTGGCCTCCGGAGGCAGTGCTATACACCCAATCGTCTGGGTCTCCCAATGGAGCGCCGAAGAAATTCTCTTTTTCTTTATCGTTCCTATGGGAGACCCAAACCATGGGACGTTCTAAAGCAGTCCATGGGTGGGAATAAACAGACAAACTGAGAAGTAGGCGAAACCTAACTTCACAAATGGGCGACAGCCGCCTGAAAAAAGCGTCTGCCCAAGCCCGCGTCTGCTGAAGCATGAGCCTGCATTGGGTAGTGCTTCGAAAAGGTATGCAGACTAATCCAAGTGGCAGTCTGACAGACCTGGTGAGCCGTAGCCTGGTGCTTGAAAGCCCAAGAGGCACCGACAGCTCTGGTCAAGTGTGCCCTGATCCCAGGCGGGGAAGGCACTTGAGTACACTGGTAGGCATCGGAAATGGCCGACCTAAGACGAACCAGGGTCGGCGTAGATGCCGAGAGACCGCTACGCTGACTAGTGGTCAGCACCAGAGAGAGGTGCACCGCCTAATAACAGACACAAAGACACAAGACACAACGAGACACAAAGATCCGGAGCGCCCGCACCAGATCTAGGATATGCAACGCTTTTTCAAAGCGATGAACAGGAGCCGGACAAAAGGAAGGCAGGGAAAATGCCCCGGTTAAGGTGGAAGCAGCAACCACCTTAGGGAGAAAGTCCGGAGTCGGACGGAGACCACCTTGTCTTGATGAAAAACCAAAAAAGGGGGTGACTCAGAAGAGAGTGCAGCCAAAACAGAGACTCTCTTGAGGGAAATTATGGCCACTAGAAAGACCACTTTCTGTGAAAAACGAAACAAAGAAACCTCCCTGAGAGGCTCAAAGGGGGGTTTCCGGAAACCGTGAGGACCGGATTAAGGTCCCAGGGCTCCATAGGCCGCCGGTAAGGCGGAATAATGTGAGATGCGCCCTTGAAGGAGCGCACCTGAGCCAGCCGGATGATACGCCGCTGGCACACACTGACAGAGCCAAGAGCTGTCCCTTAAAGAGGGATAGTCCTAAGCTGTAGACCGGACTGTAGAAGGGACAGGAGGGTCGGCAAGGCCAAAAGGCCAAGGACACTTCGGAGCTCGAGTCATAGTGGAGATGACTTCAGGAGGGATACCAGAAGTCGTCAAGATCCAGGACTCAAGAGCCACGCCGTCAATCTGAGAATCCAGAATTCTGGCGGAAAAAACGGACCCTTTGAGAGAAGGTCTGGACGGTCCGGAAGATGCCATGGCAACACTACGGACAGATGGAGCAGGTCAGGGTACCAAGCTTGCCTGGGCCAGTCTGGAGTATGAGAATGACCCGACGGCCCTCCTTACTGATCTTGCGCAGGATTCTGGGCAAGAGCTAGAGGGTGAAACACGTAAGACAGACAAAGCTGGGACCAAACATGCACCAGTGCGTCTGCCGCAAAAACCTGAGGATCGTGGACCGCGGATGGACAGCTGAGATAATCTGCCTCGCAGTCTTCACGTCTGGGATGTGGGCTGCGGATATGGTGGACTAGGAGTCCTTCGTCCACTGAAGAATGCGTTGAGCCTCCAACATTACCAGGCGGCTGAGTGTGCCGCCCTGGAGGTTGATGTAGGTAAACGCTGTCACGCCGTCTGACTGGACTCGAATGTGCCCAGCCGCCAACAGATGGTGAAAGGCTTAGAGAGCTAGAAACACAGCTCTGATTTCCAGCACATTGATCCAGAGGGCTGATTCGGACAGAGTCCAAGCGCCCTGCGCTCCATGGTGGAGAAACACTGCTCCCCAGTCGGATGGACTAGTATCCTGGTGAGGATCACCCGGGACGGGGCCAGGAAGGAGCGTCCCTGAGACAGAGTGGCCGAAGATACCACTGAAACGAGCCCCTGGTCTGTGGCGAAGCCACCACCCCGTGGAAGGAGGAAGTTCGCTTGTTCCAACAGCGGAAAATATCCAGCCTCCGAGGAGGAGAAACTGGGCAAGGGAATCGCTTCCATTGACGCCACTATATGATCCAGTACCTGTATTCGGTGCCTGATGGAACGACGTCGACCGCCAGCAGAGGGACTACTGTTTGACTAAGGGCAGCTTCACAAGTGCCGACAGAGTCTCGAATTGCGTCCCTGGGTACGTGAACTTCTGGTTCGAAGTCAGAGTGGTCTTGGACAGAATGACAAGCCACCCGAATTGGTTAGCGTGGCGAGAGTGAGCGAGGCACTCTGCTAAGAGTCTGCACTGGATGAAGGCCGTTCAGGGCAAAAGATCACTGCCAACCTCTAGGGGTGCAGGACCCTAATCACAGCTGCCCCAACCTTGAGAGTACTCGAGGGGCCGTGGCTAACCCCAAGGGAAGAGCCACGAATTGGACCACTCCGATTGCAAAACGTAGCCAACGCTGGTGAGAAGCTGCGATTGGCACATGCAGATAGACATCTCTGATGTCGATGGATGCTAGGGAATGTCCTTGGGTTATCAATTGATCCGGTGAAAACACCTGGAACAAGACCGAGACTCCATGTGAAAACGCCGCACCTGAACATGCTTGAAAAGCTTGAGATCCAGGTCGGAAGTACCTGCCCTCTACGGGGACTAGGAATAGATTTAAGCAGAAATCTCAGAACCGTTCCCAATTGGGAACCGGTACAATTACTCCATTGGCCTGCAAGAATGCCACGGCCTGTGAGAAGGCGGCGGCCTTGGAACAGGGGGGAGTTGACAGAAAAAATCTGTTTGGCGGGTGGATAGAAATCTATCCTGTAGCCATGGAGATGTAATCCCGCCCCCACTGATCGGAGACGTGATAAAATCATACGTCGCCAAAGTGGAAGAGCCTGCCACCGACCAAGGACGTTGCTGGCGTGGCCAGATAGCCCGGAGGAAGCTGACTTAGTGGCAGCATCTCCTGCGGTTTCTGAAGACGCGGCTTCGAGCGCCATTTGGGTTTTACGATCCTTGGCCGAACTAGTGGACGAGGCCGAGGGCTTAGAAAACGCTCAGATGGAGGAACGCAAGAACGAAAACCTCCGCTGAATCCTGCCCTGGACAGGTTTCCTGATTTGGGATTGTGGCATGGAAGAACTCTTCCCGCCAAAAGCTTCCTTAACAATTTCATCCAGTTGTTTTCGAAAGACTGGTCCCAACAAAAGGGAGCCCAGCAAGGAACTTCTATAGACGCATCTGCCTTCCACTTCCGAAGCCACAGGAGCCTGCGGATAGCGAGGAAATTAGCCGAGGCCACCGCGGTGCGGTGAGAGTCTCCGGCATGGCAGACATGGCATAGGATCAAAAGGCTGAATCTGGAAGTTCAGGCAACCATTTCGGGCATAGAGTCCCTGTGAGGGAACGCATCTCCTCTAGAGAAGCAGAGAAGGCTACGAAAGCCCGCACTGCTATAAAGCTGAGGAGAACGAAGCTCCTGCCGCCCCTAAACAGATTTGGCCAGAAGGACAACCTGGTGGACAGCAAAACTATAAATGAGGAGCCATCAGCCACTGATATAACGGTCCGGGCTGAGCCACCCTTGGTGAATGAGCCCACTCCTTGACCACCACTGGTGGAAAGGGAAACAGTCATCAGAACCACGCTTCATGGGAAGCGTCTGTCAGAGCAGACTCTGGGCTTGGTCACAGAGGCCTGAAAAACTGGAGTGGTTAAGGAACACACTCCTTGTTCTCTTAGGCAAGGTAACTCCGGCGGATTAAGGTCCAGTACAAAAGTAATGTACAGTGGGATCCCTATAGAGGTGCCGTCAGCCACTGATACAACTATCCGGGCTGAAAGTCTAGACACCGGAGGGACCACCCTTGGCGAATTAGCTCACTCCTTGACCACCACTGGTGGGAGGGAGAAACAGTCATCAGAACTCCGCTTTGGGGTCTGACAGGACAGGCTGTGGGCCTGGACACAGTGGGCTGAAAACTAGAGTGGTAAGGAACACACTCCTTCTTCTGTTTAAGGTATACTGATGCCTTTCTGCCAGCGGGGAGTGCTCCCCTGATACAGGCGGATGGAGGTCCAGTACAAGTATAATGGACGCAATCCAATCATTAGCATCTGCGTCACCTTCGGACAGATCAATGGTACATAAAGTAGCGTCCGAGCCCCTGGTAGAGACATCCTACTCGTCCAGTGAGTCAGCTCGTGAATCAGAGCTGCGGGACGGGGAAGGACAGGGGACCCTGCGTCTCCATTTTAGGAGGACGGGGTCTGAGACCAGAAGGAGAGTCCTCCGTGAGCTTTGCTGAGCGAGTAGCAGCAGAAACACCCTGAGAAGGGGGCTAATGCATGCTCCGCAGAGTCCGGGACAGTCATCCCCTGGAAAGAGCGGATTCTGCCCAAACCGGGGGTTCAGCCACCGAAGCCGGAGCAGCTGGAGGGACCACTGATGAGCCTCCAGGCTAACTCTGCGTCTCCTGTGTTTATGTGCTCGGTACAGGCTGTACGAGTCTTCATACAGTGCAAATTAAAAACAGCCCTGCAGCCTTGCTCTGATGTGAGACATGCTGCAGAGGTGGGGGCTCTGACCAGAGTGGCCCCCAGCAGAGTATATAACAGATAAATAAGCAGCTGCACAAACCGGAGGTTGTGGCTGCCAGGCCGTTTAATAGACATTTTTGTGCCCCCAGTCCCTCAGCCCAGGCCCCCACTTGTCACAATGTGGAATCTCTGTGCCTATGCAGGCACAGAGAACGCTGAGAAAATGGCGACCGGAGCGAGGAGAGGGGGTGGGGCCTACTCTGAGAGCGGCAAATGAGGTAGACAGGGGAGGGAATCCTTCCTCAGTGAGGAGTGTCCCTTCCCTGTGCTGCACAGCCGCTGGGCGGAGCCATCCTGTCCCTCTGCGTGACTGACAAGCAGAGGCAGTGGAAACCGAAACTAGGCCTAAGGCGAAGCCGGGGCCTAGATTTAAACATGCGGCCGGCGTGCAGGCACCATCGGCGCGGTTCTCCAGTGAAAACTGGAGAACCGGCCGGAAATGTTAACACAAACATAAAACACACTCTCCCCACAAAATAAAGTATAAAGGACCCCTGGAAAGACCACTTTCTGTGGTAATAACGTCTCATGTACTTAGCTTGTGAGGCGCAGGTGCCAGGTCCCTGGGGGGTGATCGCTCCGTCCGACAGGGTCCTGAAAAGGTCTGCGGATGGAGACCGGTCTCCTGCAAAGCAGTGAGAACCGTGTTGGCTCCCACTTCAAGCCAGAGCCCCAGGGGATGGCGAAGGAGCGCGGCATGGGAAGGCTCCAGCCTTGGAAAATCAACCTTAACAGCACCGTCGACACAGTGGGGTGAGAAGGGACATGCCGGGAGTCCAGACTGGACCCGCTTTTCTTCCAAATCTTTGATCCAAAGAGAAAAATCAAAAATCAAAAATCAGAGAATGCATGTGTGTGTGACCTCCTGAAACACAAAGCATTGAACTGGCTAGGACTGGCTAGCAGGGGGTGTATATGCTAAGAGGGAGGAGCTACACGTTTGAGTGTAGTACTTTGTGTGTCCTCCGGAGGCAGAAGCTATACACCCATGGTTTGGGTCTCCCATAGGAACGATAAAGAAAGAGGCAATGACTTGTAATAACAAACAGGCTGGCATGCTAACAGGATCATAAAACTCATAACCAAGTGAGATACATTTTCTACATCTACATCAGATCTACATCAGACGTTTTTTCATTCTCTCCCTCCTGGTTCTCCCGTGCGTGTTCGCGTATTCCTCCCCTTCATGGAATCTCTCCTCCACTCTGGAGTTGCGGTACCAGTCCCTCCATCAGAACTCTTCCAGCGTTTTTACTGCAGCCTCTTTGTGGTCCCCAAGAAGGTCGGCTCGGTCCGCCCCGTCCTCGACCCGGAGCTTTCTCAGCAGGTCGGTGAGCCCTCGAGCATTTTGCATGGAGTCCCCCCGCTCTGTGATCACCTCCATGGAAGTCGGCGAAGTTCTGCCGTTGCTGTACATTCAAGATGCCTACCTAGCAAGGAAGGTCTCGCTTCAGGCGAATGGTCCCTCAACAGGGAAAGCTTCAACCAGATCGGTGGCAGATAAAGGACTCCGAAGGTGGTCCTAATGGCCTCTTGATTCGACTGTCAGTTTCCATGGTTCATCGCGGGCTACCGCGACCACCTGGCACTAGGGGTCGACGAGTGGACCCAGTGCAGGCTCCCGTACTTCTTCCCGCTGCGTTGTCCATCCAGCTCCGCCGTATCGTCGTCCACTTGAACAGTGGGACCTTATGCTAGTGCTGGGTTCGCTTCAAGGTCCACCATTTGCACCTTTCGAGATTCTTTCCTTCTCACCTGTTGTGGAGAGTGGTGTTCCTCGTTGACATCTCTTCTATACGAAGATCATCAGAGCTAAAAGATCTTTCGGTCCTTACCCCTTTTCGGGTCTTCCACCAGGACAAGGTGGTGCTCCGGCCAGATCCCTCCCTTCTGCCCAGGGCGGTCTCGCCGTTCCAGCCAAATGAGGAGATTGTCTTCTCTGTCCTCCGATCCTGGTCCTTCTCACAGCCTTGAAAGGGCCTTGCATACTCTGGACCTGGTGCGAGCCCTCAGACTCTATACCTCCAGGACCGCACCTTCCCGTAAGACGGTCGGTCTGTTCTTCATTCCATCCGTACCCAAGAGGGGCATGCTGGTACCCAGGGCCTCAATTGCCAGATGGATCCGTTCCGCCATTTCCAAGACCTCTGGGATAAAGGACAGCTCTCCGTCTCGGAGAGTAAAGGCGCACTCTACCTGTGCGGTGGGAATCTCTTGGCCGTTTACGCATCAGACGTCGGCCGACCAGGTCCGTGGAACCGCCACCTGGTCTAGTCTGCATTCCTTTACCAGGTTCAACCAGGTTCACACCCAAGCATCGGCAGAGGCCAGTCTTGGGAAATAGGTTTTGCAGGCGGCAGTAGCACACCTGAACAAGGTAGGTGCATTCACATCTTGGGCAAGCCCGCCGAGGGAGGCCGTTTCCATCCTATCCGTGGGGCTTGCCTCTTCCCACCCAGGGACTGCTTTTGGACGTCCCACGGTCCTGTGTCCCCCAATAAAACGAAAGAGAAAGAAGGATTTTTGTATACTCACTGTAAAATCTCTTTCTCTGAGTCTTCACTGGGGGACACAGCACCCACCCTGCTTGGTTTTGGTTTATGGTTTTGTTTTTTTGTCATTTACTTATTGCCTGCAATGTTTCAGTGGTCCATGTTCCTCGGCCACTTTTAGCATGGCGACTTTATTGTAATAGTTACCTGGATTTGGGTATGGTTGTGTTTGTATTTCTCCTACTGCTTGTGCACCAAACTGATTTGAGTACGCCTCCGGCTCAGGGTGTATACTGCTAGGGAGGAGCTAAATTTTTTTGTTTACCTAGTGTCAGCCTCCTAGTGACAGCAGCAGCATAACCCACGGTCCTGTGTCCCCCAATGAAAACTCAGAGAAAGAGATTTTACGGTGAGTACACAAAAATCCTTCTTTTCCTCACAGATACATTTCATCTCCAAGTTAACAGTCAGAGGGGGGCGATCAGGCAAATCTTGAACAAACACTGGTCGTTACTGAAGACCGACCAGAGTTTGAACGACGTTTTACTCATCGCCCACTCTTACCTGTTAGAAGGTGGAAAAGCCTAAAGGATATGCTGGTGAAGAACCATTACGTACCTAGGGTGGTATCTCGCTTTGAGAAAGGGAGTCCCAAATTTGGTTGTTTTCCTTTTGTCTGCCCAGAGATGTTGTCAGCTTGGGATGGACCTAAACAGTATAAAATAAAAAGTTACAAATCATGCAGTAAAAGTCACGTTATCTATTATGCAGTATGTGACTGTAGCCTAATTTATATTGGGTTACATCAAGGGAAAAACGCATCCGCACGAGGTAACATGTTAGGGAATAATTGCAGTGTGTGATGTTGTGGATCTTGATTCCCTGAGGATGATCCAGAGACATTACAAGCTGCGCCATGACTGTGGTCCCACAGGATTGAAAATTTGTGGTATTGAAAAGGTCTATTTAGAATCTAGGGGTGTATATATATATATATATATATATATATATATATATATATATATACACATATTACTATATGAATTTTGTCTCTGCATGATATAGGGACATTAGAAAATCTTTTAAGGACTATACATGGTCATATTCTTTAGGCTAACGCTGATTCTCCTTATCTTTGGATGATTTTCTTACCACCCTGGTCGTGCCCTTTCACTTGCCAGTAGTAGGTGGCAGTAGTAATATGGTCTCGTTGGATGCGCATGTGCGTGGCTGCCTCAGCATGAGTCCCCGCCGAGGGAGCTTCCTTAGAAGGATGCATGGGTTAACTGCTTCCCCTGGAATGACCGGATGAGGCGGACTCTATGTGCGGCGTCCCACCCCCTGCACGCGCCCAAACAGCGACGATCTCGCCCAAGACACCACATATAAAAACATGCACATTACACTTTGTGTGTCAGGGCTACTCAAAACATCCAGTTATAAGTGCACTTTATAGGTGAGTCCGGATCACGATGATTCATGGCTGTTAGCTCTATCGATAATAGTAATGGTAGCCTTTGAGGCTTAGGCTGCGTTACATGGGTGATATTAGATTTTTGTGTTGTTATAGCGCCACCAGGTGGCCATCTGTATTAGTACATGCAGTGGTACCTGCAATGTATTTCAATGACCCCGATCCTGCTGTACCGGAAGTCGCCGGATCCTGATAGACAGAATCCTGTTTTTTGTACTGAGCATGCCCAGAAAGCAGCTTGGCATGGTCAATACAGAAATCTCCCTCTCTCTCAGACAGAAGACCAGGATCGTGAAGGGGTGAGAGGGAGTAATAAAGATGGAGTCCCTAAGTGTGTCTGTGTATTTATTTCTAATAAAGTGTCTGTGTATTTTTTTCTAATAAAGTATTTTTTCTGTGTGATGTCTTTTTTTTAACCCTTTATTGGAGATTCTTAATGGCCGGGTCAAACTTGGTCTGACATTAGCAATCTCAGGCTTTATACCAGCAGGTAAAACAAAGCTGGTATTAACCCCTTATTACCCAACGTGCCACCCGGCACCATGGCCGCTGGGAGAGATGTTGGACACAACGCCAGATAGCGCTTTTAAGAAAGCGCCATATTCTGGGGTGACTGTTGACTGCAATTCGCAGCGGGGGGGCCAAGAAAGCTTGGGCCACCCTGCACTGCATATTCCCATCCCCAGCTGCCTACTTGTACCTGGCTCATCACAATAATTGGGCGAAGCCCATGTCGTTTTTTTTAATTATTTCATGAAATTCATGAAATAATTAAAAAAGGGCTTCCCTGTATTTTTGGTTCCCAACCGGGTACAAATAGGCAGCTGGGGGTTGGGGGCAGCGCGTACCTGCTTGCTGTACCTGGCTAGCATACAAAAACAGGGTGAAGCTGTCTTTTTTTTTTTAGTTTTTGGGCAAAAAACGTTAAAAAAAGGGTTTCCCTGGATTTTCCATTGCCAGTGAAGGTCATATAAGCAGTGGGGGTTAGCAGCCAGTAGCTGCTTGGGTTACCTTAGCAATAGAAAATGCAGCGGCAGTCCACACATTTTATTTTTTTACCCCCTAACCCTAGAGTTAGGGTTATGTGTTTGGGGTTTTTGTTTATTTTTTAATGAATTTAAAAAAAAAAATACTCATGGGCTACCGAGAACCCGAGCATTTTAGTGCTCACTCATCCCTACTTCTAACCATACAGCCAGCAGATCAAGTAATCTGATCAGCTGACTCCAGTGTTGGCCGATTACTTGTTCTGGGTCCCCCTGCATCCATCGCAGCGTGTGCTGCCTGTGAGGTCAGCTGAATTCGTCCGACACTGGGGTCAGCTGATCTGAACTCTGTTGAACTCCAGCCCGCACACTCTGCGATGGATGCAGGGGGACACAGAACAAGTAATCGGCCGACACTGGAGTCAGCTGATCTGAACTCAGCTGAACTCATGACCACACAGCCCGAACATGGTCACACGTGATCGGCAGCAGGCAGTGATTGCTGTTAACCTGCATCCATCACAGCGTGGGCGGGCTGTGAGATCAGGAGTTCAGCTTATTCCCGATCAGCTGACTCCAGTGCAAGCCGATAAATTCTGTGTTCCCCTTCATCCATCACAAGTAGAAGTAGAAGCATACAATAAAATAACAATAAAATAACAATTGCGGTTGCATGCGTTGCACATTCAATCCACAGGATCCGGTCATATGCGGTTTGCATCCTGTCAAATGTGAAAGTAGCCTTACAGCTGGAGCAGGAAGAAGAAAGACAAGATGGCAGACTTACTTTGGGAGCTTACAGGAAGAAATCGCACAGACCAATTTTTGGGGCTCCACTCAAGGGGATCTGGGGCTGAGAAAAAAAGGAGACCGTCAGCTGATGATGAAATAGCTAGCAAAGTTATTGATCATTATCTCAAACCCATTGCCTCCTCTCTCTAGTCCGGCATTTCCTCTCTGCGGCGATCGCCATCCTCCTTTTTCTGAGGCCCATGTGCATGACGCGTCCTACATCATGCTCACTAGCTGGCATTGAGGTCCTGCGCAGGCGCACTTTGATCTGCCCTGCTCAAAGCAGATCCATGTATTGTAGTGCATATGCGTAAGAGATCTTTAACCCCTTAACGATCTGGTGGCTATCATGATAGCCAGGGGCGGACTGGGCTGTCTGGGGCCCACCAGGAGAAATGACTCTAGGGGCCCACCCTACAGCTAAATATAAACACCCATTAGTGTTATTGCCATTATTGTGTTGCTTTGACTGTATACACAAACGGCTCCTGCACATCTATATTGTGCACCATAACTGGGATGTACAATTATAGTAGTTTGCAGTAATGGGGTCTTTAGTGAAAACAAGTTATCACCGATCCACAGGGTAGGTTGGTGATAACTTATTGATCGGTGGAACCAGACCAGTGGAAACCGCACCGATAGGAAGATTGGGGAACTTTTTGCAGCAGCAGGTGGAGTGTGTGACCGCAGCTCCATTCATCCTCTGTGGGGTGGGATGTGTGACCGCAGTTCCACTCATCCTCTGTGGGGTGGGGTGTGTGACAGCAGCTCCATTCATCCTCTGTGGGGTGGGATGTGTGACCGCAGTTCCATTCATCCTCTGTGGGGTGGGGTGTGTGACCGCAGCTCCATTCATCCTCTGTGGGGTGGGATGTGTGACCGCAGCTCCATTCATCCTCTGTGGAGCAGCCAGATAATAACAAGCGCAGCGCTCGCAGCCACTGAGGGAATGAATGGATCAGGGGTCGAGTCGGACACGAGCTCCAGTGTAATGGGGGATAAAAGTTGCACGATCGGTGCAGGTCCCAGCAATCGGTCCACACAGATGAATAAGTTATCACTTATCTTTAGGCTACGTTCACACACTTTTTCTCTGATTTTACTGCTCCTGGTTTTGGCTTCAAATACTGAGGTAAAAAAACTCACTGAATACTCAGTGTGTGCACGTGGCCTTAGTAAAGGTGATTACTTGTTTTCACTGGAGAATCTCTGTAAGTGCATATTTACTGCAGTGTAATAGTCACAGGACAGGGCAGGACAGGGAGGGGAGGGGTTAAATGTTTAAGTATTTAATTTCTACTGGAAAAAATCTCCCCCTTATAGAGAGAAAAAGTAACCTCCATACACAACACAATCCACTATACCAAAATCAATAATACCATATACAAGGGGGAAATACCGCCACACCGCGACCAGACAACATATTACCACCACATAGTGACCAAATACAACCACATACAAGGGATAAATACCACCACACAGTGATCAGACAACATATTACCACCAAACAGTGACCAAATACAGCCACATACAAGGGAGAAATACCACCACACCGTGACCAGACCACATATTACCACCAAACAGTGAACAAATACAGCCACATACAAGGGAGAAATACCACCACACCGTGACCAGACCACATAGTGACCGAATACAACCACATACAAGGGAGAAATACCGTGACTGACTTACCAGTGACGTCTCTAGCTGACTTTATTCATCTTCGCTTTTTCTCTTCATCCGGCGCTGACCGTCATCACTTCTTCCTGCCAAGACGCGACTCTGCAGAAAATAACAGTCACCTATAGCCGATCACTCCCAGAGTACATTCCTCACTATTTCCCCAATTTCTACACCACGTCAGACTCTTGTTCCCCCATTGGAGACAGTATCCTCAAAATGAACTTATATTTCATCAGTAATAATGTCCCCTAATTTGCCCCTACAGTAATTATGCCCCACGTGCCACCATAAACTAATAATGTATGTCCCTCATTCTGGCCCCATATAGTAATTATGTCCCTCATCCTGGCCCCATATAGTAATTATGTCCCTCATCCTGGCCCCTTTTATTTAATAATGTCTGGGGAAACAAGTGGAATCAGAAGGGGTTGTTAATTGCTTCCTGCACAAAATATCACCCCACAATCCTGCTCTCCAGAATAGCCCCACAAAGTGCCCCTTTCCAAAATGTCCCCCCAAAAATTGCCCTTTCTATAATATCTCTCCCAACTACATCCCTGTATAAATCCCCCCCTCCTCATTATACTATGCTGCCTTCCAAAATCTTTGATGCCTCATAATGTCCCCCATTGCCCTATAATGTTCCAATTTCTTTCACAACGTCCCCCACTGACCTATAATGCCCCAATTTGCTTCATAATGGCCCCCATTACCCTATAATGTCCTTCCACTGCCCTATAATGTCCCCCGCTGCCCTATTATGTCCCCCGCTGCCCTATGATGTCCCCCGCTGCCCTATGATGTCACCCACTGCCCTATCATGTCCCCCACTGCCCTATCATGTCCCCCACTGCCCTATCATGTCCCCCACTGCCCTATCATGTCCCCCACTGCCCTATCATGTCCCCCACTGCCCTATCATGTCCCCCACTGCCCTATCATGTCCCCCACTGCCCTATCATGTCCCCCACTGCCCTATTATGTCCCCCACTGCCCTATTATGTCCCCCACTGCCCTATAATGTCCCCCACTGCCTATAATGTCCCCCACTGCCCTATAATGTCACCCACTGCCCTATAATGTCCCCCACTGCCCTATAAAGTCCCCCACTGCCCTATTGTGTCCCCCACTGCCCTATTGTGTCCCCCACTGCCCTATTATGTCCCCCACTGCCCTATTATGTCCCCCACTGCCCTATAATGTCCCCCACTGCCCTATAATGTCCCCACTGCCCTATTATGTCCCCCACTGCCCTATTATGTCCCCCACTGCCCCATAATATGCTTCATAAAGTCCCCCACCGCTTCTTAATGCCACTTGTAAAATAACACTGCTCCTCCCCCACCCGCAGCCCCTCATATAAAAGTACATCTTCGGCTCCTCTGGAGCGCTTACCTGTGCCTGCGCGTCCTCCTCTTCATCCCTGCAGCTGCGGCCTCGGTGATGATGATGTCGGTGCAGGACTGAGGCGCGCTCCTCTGCAGCCCTGGCGATGACGGTACGTTGCGGGGCTGAGCAGAGCTGCTCTCCCTCCTGTCACCGGCCGCACTGTACAAATGTATTGCGCGCCTGAAAGACGCGCATACATCTGAATACCGACGCGGTCGGTGCAGGCCTGGGGACTCCCGCAGTGCACCGCTAGGACCTTTGGTGAGTCACATGACACATGTGATGTCACTAAAGGTCCTGCAACTGCGAAAACTTCAGTGATCATACAGAACTTGTACGATCACTGAAGTTTACGATTGAAAGGCTGGGTGCCGGGGCCCACTCAGGCCTGTGCATGGGCGTACCCAGGATCAAAACTGGGGGGGGGGGGGGCAAGCCATGGTCGTTCACACTGTAAAATATTAGAACGGAAAAGGTGAATGAAACGAAAATTTTGAGAATTAAATGTAACTATAGCTCGATTAATGACTCCGCGCCCCTCTCCACACACACACACACACACACACACACACACACACACAATACAATACATCCCCCCATCACCCACTACATACACACACCCAAATACCATGTACCCCCCATTACCATCTCCCCACGCACACAATACAATTCACCCCCCATCACCCCCTACGCACACACAATGCACCCCCGATCACCCCCTACACACACACACACTACAATGCACCCCCATTACCCTCACACACACACACACACACAATACACGCTCCATTACCCCCCACACACACACACAATACATCCCCCCCTTCACCCGCTACACACACAAATACAATGCACCCCCCATCACCCCCTACACACACACACCCACAATACAATGCACCCCCACTACTCCCCACACACACACACACAATGCACCCCCATTACTCCCTACACACACACACACACACACACAATGCACCGTCCATAAGCCCCTACACACATACAATGCACCCCCCATCACCCCCTACACACACCCACCCACAATACAATGCACACCCACTACTCCCTACACACACAATGCATCCCCATTACTCCCTACACACACACACACACATAATGCACCGTCCATCAGCCCCTACACACACACACAATGCACCCCGCATTACCCCCTACACACACACAAACACACACACAATGCACCCCCCCATCACCCCCTACACACACACACACACATACACACACACAATGCACCCCTCCATCACCCCCTACACACACACACACAATGCACCCCCCAATCACCCCCTACATACACACACACACACACACAAAACAATGCATGACCCCCTACACACACACAATACAATGCATGACCCCTTACACACACACACACACACACACACACAATACATCCCCCCATCACCCACTACACACACACACACACACACAATACCATGCACCCCCCATTACCATCTCCCAACGCACACAATACAATGCACCTCCCCATCACCCCCTCCAACACACACACACACACACAATGCACCCCCATAACCCCCCACACACACAATGCACCCCTCCATCACCCCCTACATACACACACGCACACACACAATACAATGCATCCCCATCACACCCTACACACACAATACAATGCATCCCCCATCACACCCTACACACACAATACAATGCATCCCCCATCACACGCTACAAACACACACACACACAATGCACCCCCCATCACCCTACACACACACACACACACACAATGCATCACCCCCTACACACACACACAATACAATGCACCCCCCATCACCCCCTACACACACACACACAATGCAGCCCCCCATCACTCCCTACACACACACAATACAGTGCACCCTCCATTACCCCTCCCCAGACATAATAAATTGCACCCCACATCACCACTCCCTGCAGACACAAATTACACTACCCCATCACTACACACTCCTGCCTCCCCCCCTCCCTCGTAATACAGTACTCCTCCTCTGCCTGTCACAAAGCTGTGTCTCCTTCACAAATGTTCCCCGTTATGTGTTCTCAGCCCCTCCCCACACATCTCCATTAATTACACCTGTCTCTTCGGCTCCTCCATGGAGCGCTCGCTTCCTGATGAATCCAGTGTGGCGCCCGCAGCACTGTGATGACGTCGGCAATGTGCTGATCTCTTCACGTTGCTACACGTCGGGGGCGGGGCCCAGTCCCGGCGCGCTGTTCAAATGTATTTACATCTGAAAGACGCAAATACATTTCAATAGGAAGAAGCTGCGGTCACCGGCACCGGCGCGTTCCTCATCAGTGTGTGCATGTTGGGCACACAGCAGGGCCGGAACAGCACAGCGCGCTGCCTCCTGCTAGTGTGCCCGGCATGCACACACTGATAGATACAGGCAGGTGACTGGTAAGAAGAAGAGCCCCCCCGCACATACCCCCGGGGCCCCTCCTCGCTCCCCGGGGCCCCCGCACCCCCCCCCCGGCCCCCACACACGCCCCTGCACACCCCCCCCCCGGGGCCCCTGCTTGCCCCCCTGGGCCCCCGCACCTCCCCCTCCCCCCGGGCCCCCACCTTCTATACTCACGCACTCCTGCAGCTGCCAGCACCTGCACAGGAAGGAAGCAGTCAACCCTCTGAGACTGCCTCCTCCTGCAGTGTCGCTGCGCAGATGAGTCAGAGCCACGCGGCACTGACAGTGACAGCAGGCAGAGCAGGGAGATCGCTCTCCCTGCTTGCCGCTGCAGAGGAAATGGGATTGTCACTAATCATATCAGCAATGTGCCAATATGATTAGTGAAATTACCGGCGGGGGGGGGGGCCCTCTCACACATATCCATAGGGGCCCAGGGGGGTAGGGGGGCGGGACCTAGGGGGCGTGACCATCAATAGCAGGGGCCCACCGGGGGTTCTTCCGACCTCCTGGTGGGCCAGTCCGCCCCTGATGATAGCACAGGGTCATGTGATGACTCCTGTAGCTCACATGACTCAGGTCCTGTAAGAAAAAGCCAAATACTGGCTGTTACAAGAGATGATAATTTCTCCCAGTCTAAATGGTGCTGCTCTGATCGGGATAAATAAATGACTGATCAGACAGCTGATCCTAATAGCCCCCTAGGGGTACTAGTCAAATTTAAAAAAACATTTAAGAAAAAGTTTTGAAAAAGTAAAAAAAAAAGTGAAAACACCTAAAAGTTCAAATCACCCCTCTTTTGCCCCACTGAAAAATAAAGGGTTAAAAAAAATATATTCACACATTTGGTATCGCTGTCTTCAGAAATGCCCGATCTATCAAAATATAAAATCATTTGTTCTGATTGATAAACGGCGTAGCAGCAAAAAAATTCCAAATGCCAAAATTACGCTTTTTGGTTGCCACAAATTTTAAGCAAAATGCAATAACAGGCAATGAAAACATAGCATCTGCGCAAAAATGATACTGTTAAAAACGTCAGCTCGAGATACAAAAAAAAGCCATCACTGAGCCATAGATTTAAAAAAATGAGAACGCTTTGGGTCTCAGAAAATGGCGCAAAACGTCCGTCACTTTTTTCGGACAAACTTCTGATTATTTTTTTTTTTAACCCCTTAGATAAAAGTAAACCTATTCATGTTTGGTGTCTACAAACTTACAGTAACCTCAGGCATCACAGCAGCACATCAGTTTTACCATATAGTAAACACAGTGAATAAAATGTCTCAAAAACAATAGAGCAATCACACTTGTTTTTTTCAATTTCTCCACATTTGGAATTTTTTTGCCATTTTACGTACACTGCATGGTAAAATTATGGTTTCATTTAAAATTACAGCTCATTGTGCAAAAAATAAGCCCTCACATGACCATATTGACTGAAAAATAAAAAAAGTTGCGTCTGTCAGAAGAATGGCAAACCTCCCCCCCCAAATACCGGAAAGTGTAAAGTCGGCCGATCGTGAAGGGGTTAACCTTTCCTCGCGCCTGCACATTACAGTACTTTGATCTGCCCTCAGCAGCGCAGATGAATACACCTGCGCAGGACCGCAATGTCGGCTCGTGTGGATGACGTAGACACATAATCCACACCGGACTAGGAAGAAGGAGGCCGAAGATAGCAGCAGAGAGGATGAGTAAGACCTGAAAGAGGAGGCACCGCACTGGAGAGCTGCGACACCCATTGGACTGGACCCACCCTAGGTGAGTATTATAAAAGTACTTTTTCCGTTTTACAGAGCGGCCTAGGCTCTTATATACAGTATTTTGGAATGCTGTATATAAGAACTCAGTGGTATTGGACACAGCTTGTAGTCCCCAAATCTGGTGACAGATTCCCATTAAAAAATCGGAAGGAACACAAACTTACACAATAAATCACCAACATATTTGTGCTTCTAAGGGCGTGATTTATTACGCCCAGTATCCATGCCAGAAAATCTACATAGGAATGACCACAAGAGACTTAACCTCTTACAGACATCGGACGTACTGGGTACATCGTAGATAATGGCGGTGTAATCATCGTCGGCTGCTGCAGTAAACCGGCACCGATTTCCGCACATATATGCTGATCTGAACAGCAGACATGTGTAGCTTACAAGCAAGGGTGGATCCACGATTCACCCATGCCTTTTAATCCCTTAGACCGCGCTGTCAAATACTGACAGCGCAATATAAATGGCCATGGCAGGGAAATTTCCTTTCCTCGACGCCATCGGAGTCCCCGTGACGCGATCACGGGAAGCCGATGGTTGCCATGGTAGCACAGGATTATGTCATGACTCATGTCGCTATCATGACTCACATCCTGTTACAGCCGGCTGGTTGTAACAGGACAGCAGCATTTCAGCTGAAAACCCTACCAAAACATTTCCAATTGTACCATAAATCTGACTCAAGCAAATTAATTATAAAGGCCATAGATCAGAGGTTAGAGGTGGTAACCTATTTAAGGCCCTTGCGCAACTTGAGTCACTGGATTTATAGATTGGACACAAGGACTCCTATTGGGCTCAATGAGAGCTTTGGCTGCTTTCTTTAATTGGGTATTTTTATGTGGTGTGAGAATGGGACTGTTTGTGTTAAAACTATTTTTAATAGTTTTTTTATCCATAATTTAGAGGTGCTAAATTGATGCTAAAACCATACCTGTGGTGGTCTGCAAATTTTGAGGTACTTCACTCGACCCGCTCAGTAACTTAGATGTTGATTTTGATTGGGTCTTTTCCCTGAATGAAGTGCCTATGAGAAAATAAGAAAAAAGATTATTATCTAAGAAAAGTGGAGAAAAACATTGTACAACAATTTAATTATAGTTTGGATACAACTAATATTTAATACATTTACTCAATAATTTAGTTTCTTGCATTTCTTGATTTTGCTTGCCTAATGGCATGTCATTTTTAATTTTGAATATCATATTTCTGTTTACACAACTACATAAACACCATGCACTTTTTTGTTTGTCTATTGATTAGTGATGGACAGACCCGGACTGTAAAATTTAGGATCCGAGCGATTTTAAAAATACCCGAGTACCGGACCCGGGCCTGGAGTTCTCAGGGAACTCCGGATCATGATCCGGAACCTTTGGAAATAAAAAATAAAGGAAAATTAAATAAAATAAGATTAAAGCAGGCGCGTTATAACAATAGCAGCCCACAGCCACCCAGGATTGTCACATCCATTATATGTGACAATCCTGGCACTTTACCCGGCTCTTCCCGATTGCACTGGTGCGGTGGCAATCAGGCTAATAAGGGGTTAATAACAGCTCACAGCTGCCACTAAGCTCTAGATTAGTAATGGCAGGGTCTATGAAAACCCTACCCCCATCACTAATCTGGAAGTGAAAAGAAATAAACACAAACACAAAATAAGATAAAAACAATACCCTATTTCACTCCTTTATTAACCCCAAAAACACGCAGGTCTGTGGAAATCCACACGAGGGCCCATGACTATTCCAATTGGCTTTCTACACCGCCATCGGAGGCCCCGTAACGCTATCATAGGAAGCCGATGGTTGCCATGGTAGCACAGGGTTATGTGATGACTCCTGTCGCTATCAAGACTCACATCCTGTTACAGCCGGCTGGCTTTAACAGGACAGGAGCATTTCAGCTGATCAGAGCTCTGCCGCTCTGATCAGCAGAAATGAACAAGCGATCAGACGGCTAATCCTTACCCCTAGAGAGACTATTAAAATTAAAAAAAGTAAAAAAATAAGTTTTATAGAATTAAAAAAACAATTAAAAGTTTAAATCATTCTCCATTCGCCCCACTAAAAATCAAAGGGTTAAAAAAATAAAAAATATACACTCATTTGGTATCGCAGAGTTCAGAAATGCCCAGTCTATCAAAATATAAAATGAATCAATTAGATCGGTAGATGGCGTAGCCGTAAAAAAACAATTCCAACCGGCAAAGTTACGTTTTTTGGTCTACGCAAATTTTGAGCAAACTGCAATACCAGGGAGTCAAAACGTAGCATCTGCGCAAAAATGGTACAGCTAAAAATGCAAACAAATAAGCCATCAGTGAGCCCCATATCCCGAAAAATGAGAACACTACAAGTAGCAGAAAATGCCGCAAAAAGTGATCCAATTTTTTGGACAAACCTTTTTTTAACCCCTTAGATAAAAGTAAACCTAAACATATTTGGTATCAACAAACTCATACCAACCTGAAGTATCACACCCACCCATCAGTTTTACCATACACAGCCCACAGCCACTCAGGATTGTCACATCCATTAGATGTGACAATCCTGGCACTTTACCCGATTCTTCCCGATTCCCCTGGTGCGGTGGCAATGAGGCTAATAAGGGGTTAATAACAGCTCACAGGTCTATGAAAACCCTACCCCCATTACTAATCTGTAAGTGAAAATAAATAAACACAAAATAAGATAAAAACAACACCCTCTTTCACTCCTTTATTAACCCTAAAAACACCCAGGTCTGATGAAATCCACACAAGGTCCCATAATGATTGCAGCTCTGCTACATCTGAAGTGACAGCGCGTGGGCATAGAATATGACCACCCGCTGTGATCTTAAGGCAGAGAATGAGTCGCAGCGATGTGTGGTGACGTAACTTAGGTTATTTGCGGTCACAGCTGGAGCTGCCCATTGTCATCCACCTATGATCGCAGGTAACCTGACCTCAGGTGACCTCATTGAACTGAGTGACCACTACTATCCATAAAAGTGGCGAAATACTTTAGCAAAATTACTCCCAGAAATAAAATGTGAGTCAGAAATAGATTCAGGCATCTTCCGCATGCTGTTGCCATTCAGTTTCAACAATTTTCCATCCATTGCAATATTTTTACAGCTCTCGCAGGCCTATTTCCAACGTCCTCTGGAAAATTATTCGAGTTTCCCATTGACTTGGGACTCAGAAGGAAAAATGTATGTAACAAAATTAAAACATTGTCGTCCATTTGGCTTATCCCTAATCTATTAATTTTACATCTAGGTGGTAAGATAGATGACATCTTCATTATCTGGAGAAGTACCGGTCCTGAACTGCAGAGGTTCATGACTTGGTTGAACAATAACCCATATAACATCAAACTAACCTATAAGGCAGATCGGGAGGCAATTGATTTTCTGGACTATAATATAAAAATGGGGTACCAGACAGAAAAGGGTTCTCCACGGGTACAATTATTATCAACAAGTAAGAGGGAAGAATCTTTTCCCTCACAGATACATTTCATCTCCAAGTTAACAGTCAGAGGGGGGCGATCAGGCAGATCTTGAACAAACACTGGTCGTTACTGAAGACCGACCAGAGTTTGAACGACGTTTTACTCATCGCCCACTCTTACCTGTTAGAAGGGGGAAAAGCCTAAAGGATATGCTGGTGAAGAACCATTACGTACCTAGGGTGGTATCTCGCTTTGAGAAAGGGAGTCCCAAATTTGGTTGTTTTCCTTTTGTCTGCCCAGAGATGTTGTCAGCTTGGGATGGACCTAAAGAGTATAAAATAAAAAGTTACAAATCATGCAGTAAAAGTCACGTTATCTATTATGCAGTATGTTGCTGTAGCCTAATTTATATTGGGTTAACATCAAGGGAACAACGCGTCCGCACGAGGGAACATGTTAGGGACATAATTGCGGTGTGTGATGTTGTGGATCTTGATTCCCTGAGGATGATCCAGAGACATTTCCAGCTGCGCCATGACTGTGGTCCCACAGGATTGAAAATTTGTGGTATCGCAAGGTCCATTTAGAATCTAGGGGTATATATATATATATATATATATATATACACACATATTACTATATGAATTTTGTCTCTGCATGATATAGGGACATTAGAAAATCTTTTAAGGACTATACATGGTCATATTCTTTAGGCTAAGGCTGATTCTCCTTATGTTTGGATGATTTTCTTACCACCCTGGTCGTGCCCTTTCACTTGCCAGTAGTAGATATGGTCTCGTTGGGTGCGCATGTGCGGGGCTGCCTCAGCATGAGTCCCCGCCAAGGGAGCTTCCTTAGAAGGATGCATGGGTTAACTGACGTTAGTGGAAGTATTCTTCCAATCCACACTTCCCCTGGAATGACCGGCTGAGGCGGACTCTATGTGCGGCGTCCCACCCCCTGCACGCGCCCAAACAGCGACGATTTCGCCCAAGATAACACATATAAAAACATGCACATTACACTTTCCTCAAGCGAGGAAGCCTGAGAAACGCGTGTCAGGGCTACTCAAAACATCCAGTTATAAGTGCACTTTATAGGTGAGTCCGGATCACGATGATTCATGGCTGTTAGCTCTATCGGTAATAGTAATGGTAGCCTTTGAGGCTTAGGCTGCGTTACATGGGTGATATTAGATTTTTGTGTTATTATAGCACTACCCGGTGGCTATCTGTATTAGTACATGCAGTGGTACCTGCAATGTATTTCAATGACCCCGATCCTGCTGTACCGGAAGTCGCCGGATCCTGATAGACAGAATCCTGTTTTTTGTACTGAGCATGCCCAGAAAGCAACTTGGCATGGTCAATACAGAAATCTCCCTCTCTCTCAGACAGAAGACCAGGATCGTGAAGGGGTGAGAGGGAGTAATAAAGATGGAGTCCCTAAGTGTGTCTGTGTATTTATTTCTAATAAAGTGTCTGTGTATTTATTTCTAATAACGTATTTTTTCTGTGTGATGTCTTTTTTTTTAACCCTTTATTGGATATTCTTAATGGCCGGGTCAAACTTGGCCTGACATTAGCAATCTCAGGCTTTATACCAGCAGGTAAAACAAAGCTGGTATTAACCCCTTATTACCCAAGGGCCAGGGCCGCAGGGAAAAATGTTGGATACAACGCCAGAAGATAGCGCTTTTAAGAAAGCGCCATTTTCGGGAGCGACTGTAGACTGCGATTCGCAGCGGGGGGGCCAAGAAAGCTTGGGCCACCCTGCACTGCGTATTCCCATCCCCAGCTGCCTAGTTGTACCTGACTCGTCACAAAAATTGGGCGAAGCCCATGCCGTTTTGTTTTTTTTTTAATTATTTCATGAAATTCATGAAATAATTAAAAAAGGGCTTTCCTGTATTTTTGGTTCCCAACCGGGTACAAATAGGCAGCTGGGGGTTGTGAAGGTCATATGAGCAGTGGGGGTTAGCAGCCAGTAGCTGCTTGGGTTACCTTAGCAATAGAAAATGCAGCGGGAGTCCACACATTTTATTTTTTTTACCCCCTAACCCTAGAGTTAGGGTTATGTGTTTGGGGTTTTTGTTTATTTTTTAATGAATTTAAAAAAAAAAAATACTCATGGGCTACCGAGAACCCGAGCATTTTAGTGCTCACTCATCCCTACTTCTAACCATACAGCCAGCAGATCAAGAAATCTGATCAGCTGACTCCAGTGTTTGCCGATTACTTGTTCTGTGTCCCCCTGCATCCATCGCAGCATGTGCTGCCTGTGAGGTCAGCTGAATTCGGCCGACACTGGAGTCAGCTGATCTGAACTCTGTTGAACTCCAGCCCGCACACTCTGCGATGGATGCAGGGGGACACAGAACAAGCAATCGGCCAACACTGGAGTCAGCTGATCTGAATTCAGCTGAACTCATGACCACACAGCCCGAACATGGTCACACGTGATCGGCAGCAGGCAGTGATTGCTGTTAACCTGCATCCATCACAGCGTGTGTGGGCTGTGAGATTAGGAGTTGAGCTTATTCCCGATCAGCTGACTCCAGTGCCAGCCGATAAATTCTGTGTTCCCCTTCATCCATCACAAGTAGAAATAGAAGCATACAATAAAATAACAATTGCGGTTGCATGCGTTGCACATTCAATCCACAGGATCCGGTCATATGCGGTTTGCATCCTGTCAAATGTGAAAGTAGCCTTACAGCTGGAGCAGGAAGAAGAAAGACAAGATGGCAGACTTACTTTGGGAGCTTACAGGAAGAAATCGCACAGACCAATTTTTGGGGCTCCACTCTAGGGGATCTGGGGCTGAGAAAAAAAGGAGACCGTCAGCTGATGATGAAATAGCTAGCAAAGTTATTGATCATTATCTCAAACCCATTGCCTCCTCTCTCTAGTCCGGCATTTCCTCTCTGTGGCGATCGCCATCCACCTTCTTCTGAGGCCCATCTGCATGACGCGTCCTACATCATGCTCACTAGCTGGCATTGAGGTCCTGCGCAGGCGCACTTTGATCTGCCATGCTCAAAGCAGATCCATGTAACATATCATGTGCATATGCGTAAGAGATCTTTAACCCCTTAACGATCTGGTGGCTATCATGATAGCACAGGGTCATGTGATGACTCCTGTAGCTCACATGACTCAGGTCCTGTAAGAAAAAGCCAAATACTGGCTGTTACAAGAGATGATAATTTCTCGCGATCTAAATGGTGCTGCTCTGATCGGGATAAATAAATGAGTGATCAGACAGCTGATCCTTATAGCCCTCTAGGGGTACTAGTCAAATTTAAACAAAAATTTAAGAAAAAGTTTTGAAAAAGTAAAAAAAAAAGTAAAAACACCTAAAAGTTCAAATCACCCCTCTTTTGCCCCCACTAAAAAATAAAGGGTTAAAAGAAGGGAATTTTGTTACTTACCGTAAATTCCTTTTCTTCTAGCTCCTATTGGGAGACCCAGACGATTGGGGTGTATAGCTACTGCCTCCGGAGGCCACACAAAGCATTACACTAAAAAGTGTAAGGCCCCTCCCCTTCTGGCTATACACCCCCCGTGGGATCACGGGATGCTCAGTTTTAGTGCTAAAGCAAGAAGGAGGAAAGCCAATAACTGGTTTAAACAAATTCACTCCGAAGTAACATCGGAGAACTGAAAACCGTTCAACATGAACAACATGTGTATCCAAAAAAACCCAAAAATCCCGAAGGACAACAGGGCGGGTGCTGGGTCTCCCAATAGGAGCTAGAAGAAAAGGAATTTACGGTAAGTAACAAAATTCCCTTCTTCTTCGGCGCTCCATTGGGAGACCCAGACGATTGGGACGTCCAAAAGCAGTCCCTGGGTGGGTAAAGAAATACCTCGCGTTAGAGCTGCAAGACAGCCCTCCCCTATGGGGAGGCAACTGCCGCCTGCAGGACTCTTCTACCTAGGCTGGCGTCCGCCGAAGCATAGGTATGCACCTGATAATGTTTGGTGAAAGTGTGCAGACTCGACCAGGTAGCTGCCTGGCACACCTGTTGAGCCGTAGCCTGGTGTCGTAATGCCCAGGACGCACCCACGGCTCTGGTTGAGTGGGCCTTTAGCCCTGAAGGAACCGGAAGCCCAGCAGAACGGTAGGCTTCAAGAATTGGTTCTTTGATCCATCGAGCCAGGGTGGCTTTGGAAGCCTGCGACCCTTTGCGCTTACCAGCGACAAGGACAAAGAGTGCATCGGAGCGGCGCAGGGGCGCCGTGCGGGAAATGTAGATTCTGAGTGCTCTCACCAGATCTAACAAATGTAAATCCTTCTCATATCGATGAACTGCATGAGGACAAAAGGAAGGCAAGGAGATATCCTGATTTAGATGAAAAGAGGATACCACCTTAGGGAGAAACTCCTGAATGGGGCGCAGCACTACCTTGTCCTGGTGGAAGACCAGGAAAGGAGCCTTGGATGACAGCGCTGCTAGCTCAGACACTCTCCGAAGAGATGTGATCGCTACCAGAAAAGCCACTTTCTGCGATAGTCGAGAAAGTGAAACATCCCTCAGAGGCTCGAAGGGCGGCTTCTGGAGGGCAACTAGTACCCTGTTCAGATCCCATGGATCTAACGGCCGCTTGTACGGGGGTACGATATGACAAACCCCCTGCAGGAACGTGCGCACCTTAGAAAGTCGTGCTAGACGCTTCTGAAAAAAGACGGATAGCGCCGAGACTTGCCCTTTAAGGGAGCCGAGCGACAAACCTTTTTCCAACCCAGATTGCAGGAAAGAAAGAAAAGTAGGCAATGCAAATGGCCAGGGAGACACTCCCTGAGCAGAGCACCAGGATAAGAATATCTTCCACGTTCTGTGGTAGATCTTAGCAGACGTGGGCTTCCTAGCCTGTCTCATGGTGGCAACGACCCCTTGGGATAATCCTGAAGACGCTAGGATCCAGGACTCAATGGCCACACAGTCAGGTTCAGGGCCGCAGAATTCCGATGGAAAAACGGCCCTTGGGACAGTAAGTCTGGTCGGTCTGGTAGTGCCCACGGTTGGCCGACCGTGAGATGCCACAGATCCGGGTACCACGACCTCCTCGGCCAGTCTGGAGCGACGAGTATGACGCGGCTGCAATCGGATCTGATCTTGCGCAGCACTCTGGGCAAGAGTGCCAGAGGTGGAAACACATAAGGGAGCCGGAACTGCGACCAATCTTGCACCAAGGCGTCTACCGCCAGAGCCCTTTGATCGCGAGACCGCGCCATGAAGGTCGGGACCTTGTTGTTGTGCCGAGACGCCATTAAGTCGACGTCCGGCACCCCCCAGCGGCAACAGATTTCCTGAAACACGTCCGGGTGAAGGGACCACTCCCCTGCGTCCATACCCTGGCGACTGAGGAAGTTTGCTTCCCAGTTTTCCACGCCCGGGATGTGAACCGCGGATATGGTGGATGCTCTGTCCTCCACCCACATCAGAATCCGCCGGACTTCCTGGAAGGCTTGCCGACTGCGTGTCCCTCCTTGGTGGTTGATGTATGCCACCGCTGTGGAGTTGTCCGACTGAATTCGGATCTGCTTTCCTTCCAGCCACTGTTGGAAGGCTAGTAGGGCCAGATACACTGCCCTGATTTCCAGAACATTGATCTGAAGGGTGGACTCCTGCTGAGTCCACGTACCCTGAGCCCTGTGGTGGAGAAAAACTGCTCCCCACCCTGACAGACTCGCGTCTGTCGTGACTACTGCCCAGGATGGGGGTAGGAAGGATCTTCCCTGTGATAATGAGGTGGGAAGAAGCCACCATTGCAGAGAGTCCTTGGCCGTCTGGGAAAGGGAGACTTCCCTGTCCAGGGATGTTGACTTTCCGTCCCATTGGCGGAGAATGTCCCACTGAAGTGGGCGCAGATGAAACTGCGCAAACGGGACTGCCTCCATTGCTGCCACCATCTTCCCTAGGAAGTGCATGAGGCGCCTTAAGGGGTGCGACTGACCTTGAAGGAGAGACTGCACCCCTGTCTGTAGTGACCGCTGCTTGTCCAGCGGAAGCTTCACTATCGCTGAGAGAGTATGAAACTCCATGCCAAGATACGTTAGTGATTGGGTCGGTGACAGATTGGACTTTGAAAAGTTGATGATCCACCCGAAAGTCTGGAGAGTCTCCAGCGCAACATTCAGGCTGAGTTGGCATGCCTCTTGAGAGGGTGCTTTTACAAGCAGATCGTCTAAGTAAGGAATCACCGAGTGTCCCTGAGAGTGCAAGATTGCTACCACTGCCGCCATGACCTTGGTGAAAACCCGTGGGGCTGTCGCCAGACCAAATGGCAGAGCTACGAATTGAAGATGGTCGTCTCCTATCACGAAACGTAGAAAGCGTTGGTGCTCTGTAGCAATCGGCACGTGGAGATAAGCATCTTTGATGTCTATCGATGCAAGGAAATCTCCTTGAGACATTGAGGCAATGACGGAGCGGAGGGATTCCATCCGGAACCGCCTGGCGTTCACATGCTTGTTGAGCAGTTTTAGGTCCAGAACAGGACGGAATGAGCCGTCCTTTTTTGGCACCACAAAGAGATTGGAGTAAAAACCTTGCCCTTGTTCCTGAAGAGGAACAGGGATCACCACTCCTTCTGCTCTTAGAGAGCCCACCGCCTGCAGAAGGGCATCTGCTCGGTCGGGATGTGGGGAAGTTCTGAAGAACCGAGGCGGAGGACGAGAACTGAACTCTATCCTGTACCCGTGAGACAAAATGTCTGTTACCCACCGGTCCTTGACCTGTGGCAGCCAAATGTCGCAAAAGCGGGAGAGCCTGCCACCGACCGAGGATGCGGAGAGAGGAGGCCGAAAGTCATGAGGCAGCCGGCTTGGAAGCGGTTCCTCCGGTTGCTTTCTTGGGGCGTGAGTGAGCCCGCCAGGCATCTGAGCTCCTTTGCTCCTTCTGAGTCCCTTTGGACGAGGAGAATTGGGGCTTGCCCGAGCCTCGAAAGGACCGAAACCTCGACTGCCACTTCCTCTGTTGAGGTTTGCTTGATCTGGGCTGGGGTAAGGAGGAGTCCTTACCCTTGGACTGTTTAATGATTTCAGCCAATTGCTCACCAAACAGTCTGTCTCCAGATAGTGGCAAGCTGGTTAAACATTTCTTGGAAGCAGAATCTGCTTTCCATTCCTTTAACCACAAGGCTCTGCGCAAAACCACAGAGTTGGCGGACGCCATTGAGGTACGGCTCGTAGAGTCCAGTACCGCATTGATAGCGTAGGTCGCAAACGCAGACATTTGCGTAGTTAAGGACGCCACTCGCGGCACTGCTGGACGTATGATAGAGTCCACCTGTGCCAGACCAGCTGAAATAGCTTGGAGTGCCCACACGGCCGCGAATGCTGGAGCAAACGACGCGCCGATAGCTTCATAGACAGATTTCAACCAAAGGTCCATCTGTCTGTCATTGGCATCTTTAAGTGAAGCCCCATCCTCCACTGCAACTATGGATCTAGCCGCAAGCCTGGATATTGGGGGATCCACCTTTGGACACTGGGTCCAGCGTTTGACCACGTCAGGGGGAAAGGGATAACGTGTATCCTTAAGACGTTTGGAGAAACGCTTGTCTGGATAAGCATGATGTTTCTGGACTGATTCTCTGAAGTCAGAGTGGTCCAGAAAAGTACTCAATTTACGCTTGGGATACCGGAAATGGAACTTCTCCTGCTGTGCAGCTGCCTCCTCTGCTGAAGGGGCTGGGGGAGAAATATCCAACAGTCTATTGATGGCCGCTATAAGGTCATTTACCATAGCGTCACCATCAGGGGTATCTAGATTGAGAGCGGTGTCAGGATTAGATTCCTGATCACCCACCTCTGCCTCCTCATACAGAGACTCTTCTCGCTGAGACCCTGACCAGTGTGATGACGTCGAGGGTCTTTCCCAGCGAGCCCGCTTAGGCTGCCTGGGACTCTCATCCGAGTCAGAGTCTTCAGCCTGTGATGCCTGGGACCCCCTTGAAGTACGGATTAGTTCCAACTGAGGGGGACCGGGGAGCATAGACACAGCCGTGTCCATGGTCTGAGTAACTGGCCTGGACTGCAAGGTCTCCAGGATTTTTGTCATAGTCACAGACATCTTATCAGCGAAAAATTGCAAATTCTGTCCCCGTCACCGGGGCAGGGTTCACAGGCGTCTCTGCCTGGGCCACTACTACCATAGACTCTGGCTGCCGAAGTGGCACAGGGATTGAACATTGCACACAATGGGGGTCATTGGAACCTGGCGGTAGATTAGCCCCACATGCGGCACAAGCAGTGCATACCGCCTGTGCCTTGGCACCCTTGCGTTTTGCGGATGACATGTTGTTGTCTCCTCAGAGCAATATAGGGTATAAGCCAAGAAGCGACTGTACAGTGCAATATAAATATATATGGTACAGGGAAAAAGTGCACCAAATAACACTGTGGCACTAGTGGGGCCAGCACTTATGTGCAGCTTACCGCCCGCATAAACGCGGGTGTGTGGTCGCCAGAGCCCCTTGTCTGAGTCCCCCAGAGCCTGTGTCCGTTCTCCAGCCAGACTGCATGCAGGAATGGCTGCCGGCGTCCTGTGGAGAGGGGCGGGCCCTGGGCGTGTTGAGACCAAGAGCGGGAAACTTGCGTCCCCACTGTGCCCAGTGAGAGGGCTGGAGTATGTAAATAAGACTCCAGCCCTCGGCGCTGATTATAGAACAGCGTCTCTCCCTTTCCCTGATTGACAGGGTGGGGGCGGGAACGAAGCAGAGCTAGGCCGCAAAAGCCGGGGACTAGATTTATGAGCGCTGCCGCCGTAAAAGCGCGGTCAGCGCGAGTCCCCGGCGCACTACAAGTCCCAGCCGCGCCGCCGCTCCCGGAGCGGCCGGCGCGGTAGTTCCCAACACATAAAATCACTCAGCTAAGCTGCAGTGACTCTAACCCGAGCGCGCAGCGCTACTGCCCCCGGCGCACTAGCACACCCAGCAAGTCTGGCGTGTGCGTGGCCTGTCTGTGCGGGGACACAGAGTACCTGAATGTTGCAGGGCCTTGTCCCTGACGGTACTCAGCTCCTCCAGCAGGGTCTCTGGGTCTGTGGATGGAGCCCGGCCTCAGAGTTTGGGGGCCGGTAAGATCCCACTTCCACAGAGCCCCTCAGGGGGATGGGGAAGGAAAGCAGCATGTGGGCTCCAGCCTCCGTACCCGCAATGGGTACCTCAACCTTAACAAACCGCAAGTGGGGTGAGAAGGGAGCATGCTGGGGACCCTATATGGGCCCTCTTTTCTTCCATCCGATATAGTCAGCAGCTACTGCTGACTAAACAGTGGAGCTATGCGTGGATGTCTGACCTCCTTCGCACAAAGCTTGAAAACTGAGCATCCCGTGATCCCACGGGGGGTGTATAGCCAGAAGGGGAGGGGCCTTACACTTTTTAGTGTAATGCTTTGTGTGGCCTCCGGAGGCAGTAGCTATACACCCCAATCGTCTGGGTCTCCCAATGGAGCGCCGAAGAAAAATATATTCACACATTTGGTATCGCTGTCTTCAGAAATGCCCGATCTATCAAAATATAAAATCATTTGTTCTGATTGGTAAACGGTGTAGCAGCAAAAAAATCCAAATGTCAAAATTACGCTTTTTGGTTGCCACAAATTTTAAGCAAAATGCAATAACAGGCAATGAAAACATAGCATCTGCGCAAAAATGATACTGTTAAAAACGTCAGCTCGAGATACAAAAAAAGCCATCACTGAACCATAGATTTAAAAAAATGAGAACGCTATGGGTCTCAGAACTTTTTTCGGACAAACTTCTGATTATTTTTATAGCCCCTTAGATAAAAGTAAACCTATTCATGTTTGGTGTCTACAAACTTGCAGTAACCTCAGGCATCACAGCAACACATCAGGTTTACCATATAGTGAACACAGTGAATAAAATTTCTCAAAAACAATAGAGCAATCACACTTTTTTTTGCAATTTCTCCACATTTGGAATTTTTTTGCCATTTTACAGTACACTGCATGGTAAAACTCATGGTTTCATTTAAAATTACAGCTCATTCTGCACAAAACGAGCCCTCACATGACCATATTGACTGAAAAATAAAAAAGTTACGTCTGTCAGAAGAATGGCAAACCCCCCCCAAATACCGGAAAGTGGGCCGGTCGTGAAGGGGTTAACCTTTCCTCGTGCCTGCACATTACAGTACTTTGATCTGCCCTCAGCAGCGCAGATGAATGCGCCTGCGCAGGACCGCAATGTCGGCTCGTGTGGATGACGTAGACACATCATCCACACCGGACTGGGAAGAAGGAGGCCGAAGATCGCAGCAGAGAGGATGCGTCAGACCTGAAAGAGGAGGCACCGCACTGGAGAGCTGCGACACCCATTGGACTGGACCCACCCTAGGTGAGTATTATAAAAGTACTTTTTCCGTTTTACAGAGCGGCCTAGGCTCTTATATACAGTATTTTGGAATGCTGTATATAAGAACTCAGTGGTATTGGACACAGCTTGTAGTCCCCAAATCTGGTGACAGATTCCCATTAAAAAATCGGAAGGAACACAAACTTACACAATAAATCACCAACATATTTGTGCTTCTAAGGGCGTGATTTATTACGCCCAGTATCCATGCCAGAAAATCTACATAGGAATGACCACAAGGGACTTAACCTCTTACAGACATTGGACGTACTGGGTACATCGTAGATAATGGCGGTGTAATCACCGTCGGCTGCTGCAGTAAACCGGCACCGATTCCCGCACGTATATGCTGATCTGAACAGCAGACATGTGTAGCTTACAAGCAAGGGTGGATCCACGATTCACCCATGCCTTTTAATCCCTTAGACCGTGCTGTCAAATACTGACAGCGCAATGTAAATGGCCATGGCAGGGAAATTTCCTTTCCTCGACGCCATCGGAGTCCCCGTGACGCGATCACGGGAAGCCGATGGTTGCCATGGTAGCACAGGGTTATGTCATGACTCATGTCGCTATCATGACTCACATCCTATTACAGCCAGCTGGTTGTAACAGGACAGCAGCATTTCAGCTGATCAGAGCTCTGCCGCTCTGATCAGCAGAAATGAACAAGCGATCAGACAGCTAATCCTTACCCCTAGAGGGACTATTAAAATAAAAAAAGTTTAAAAAAAGTTGTAAAGAATTAAAAAAATACAACTAAAAGTTTAAATCACTCCCCATTCGCCCCACTAAAAATCAAAGGGTTAAAAAAATAATAAATATACACTCATTTGGTATCACAGAGTTCAGAAATGCCCAGTCTATCAAAATATAAAATGAATTAATATGATCGGTAGACGGTGTAGCCGAAAAAAAAATTCCAACCGGCAAAGTTAAGTTTTTTGGTCTTCGCAAATTTTGAACAAAATGCAATACCAGGGAGTCAAAACGTAGCATCTGCGCAAAAATGGTTCAGCTAAAAATGCAAACAAATAAGCCATCAGTGAGCCCCATATCCCGACAAATAAGAACACTACAAGTTGCAGAAAATGGCGCTGAAAGTGCTCCAATTTTTTGGACAAACCTTTTTTTAACCCCTTAGATAAAAGTAAACCTAAATATGTTTGGTATCAACGAACTCAAACCAACCTGAAGTATCACACCCACCCATCAGTTTTACCATAAAGTGAACACGGTGAATAAAGAACCCATAAACCATTGTCCAATCACACTTTTTTGTAATTTTTCCGCATGTGGAAATTTTTTGCTGTTTTCCAGTACCATATATGGTAAAACTCATGGTTTCACTTAAAAGACCAATACGTCCCGCAAAAAACAAGCCCTCTTATGGCAAGATTGAGGGGAAAAATAAAAAAGTTACGACTCGGAAAAAGGGGAGCAAAAAACAAAAACGGAAAAATCGTCCAGGGGTTAGGGGGTTAAAGGTGTGAGTCCGTGAGCACATCAGGGACATTGAGAAAACAAAGACTCTGCATGAGACGGAACACCTAAAATCCCTACCAAAAAATTTCCAATTGTACCATAAATCTGACTCAAGCAAATTAATTATAAAGGCCATAGATCAGAGGTTAGAGGTGGTAACCTATTTAAGGCCCTTGCGCAACTTGAGTCACTGGATTTATAGATTGGACACAAGGACTCCTATTGGGCTCAATGAGAGCTTTGGCTGCTTTCTTTAATTGGGTATTTTTATGTGGTGTGAGAATGGGACTGTTTGTGTTACAATTATTTTTAATTGTTTTTTTTATTCATAATTTAGAGATCTGTATATGCTAAAACCATACCTGTGGTGGTCTGCAAATTTTGAGGTACTTCACGCGACCCGCTCAGTGACTTAGATGTTGACTTTGATTGGGTATTTTCCCTGAATGAAGTGCCTATGAGAAAATAAGAAAAAAGATTATCTAAGAAAAGTGGAGAACAACATTGTACAACAATTTAATTATAGTTAGGATACAACTAATATTTAATACATTTACTCAATAATTTAGTTTTTTGTATTTCTTGATTTTGCTTGCCTTATGGCATGTCATGTTTAATTTTACATATCATATTTCTGTTTACACAACAATATGAGCACTATGCACTTTTTGTTTGTCTATGGATTAGTGATGGACGGACTCGTACTGTAAAGGGTGCTTTACACGCTGCGACATCGCTAGCGATCTCGTTAGCGATGTAACACGCCAGATCGCAAATACGATCTGCCGAGATCGCACATGTGACCGGCGCTACAAAAACGACCTATGTGCGATCTCAGCAGATCGTATGTGCGATCTGGTGTGTTACATCGCTAACGAGATCGCTAGCGATGTCGCAGCATGTAAAGCACCCTTAAAAGACAGCTTTCAATCTAGATGCACATGCTGTCTACATCTAGATTGGTGTAAAAATAAATAAAAAAAAATGGCGTAGGGTCGTCCCAACAAGGACAAGGCATACAGCTGCAGGCTGCAGTCCCCAACTTTGCACGTTATCTTGGCTGTGTATCAAAATTAAAGGAACCGCATGCAGCTTTTAAAAATAAAAAATATTTAAATAAATAATTTTTTTTAAAAATGTTCTGCGGTCCTTTCCCCGCCCATTTTGATACCCAGTCATGATTAACCGACAGCTTGGAGCTGGTATTCTCAGGATGGGTCGGTCCATGGTTATTGTGCCCCCCCAGCCTAAAAAAAGCAGTCCGCAGCCATCCAGGACTGTCACATCCATTAGATGTGACAATCCCGACACTTTACCCAACTCTTTCCGAATGCCCTGGTGCGGTAGCAATTGGGGCAATAAGGGGTTAATAACAGCAGTCATTAACCTTCCCTCACACCTACGCATTACAGTACTTTGATCTGTCTCAGTAGGGCAGATCAAAGTGCACCTGGGCAGGACCGCAATGTCGTCTTTTGTGGATGATGTAGACGCGTCATCCAAACTGGCTAGGAAGAAGGACAGAGATCGCAGCAGAGAGCAGGCGTCGGACCGGAGAAAGGAAGTGCCGGGCTTGGACAGCAGCAACACTCATCAGACCAGACCGCCCCCCCCCTCCCTCCAGTTATTAAAAAAATATTTTTTACATTATACAGAGGTCTCTGGGCTCTTATATACAGTATTGTGGAATGCTGCAAAAAAGGACTCAGTGATAGTGTCCACAGCTTATAGTCGCCAAATCTGGTGACAGGTTCCCTTTAAAAAAAATCAGAAGGAACACAAACTTACAAAAAATCACCAACATACTTGTGCTTCTAAGGGCGTGATATATTACTCCCAGTGTCCATGCCAGAAAGTCTACATAGGGATGACCACAAGGGATTTAAAGGTGGGAGTCCGTGAGCACATCAGGGACATTGAGAAAACAAAGACTCTGCATGAGACGAAACACCTAAAAACCCTACCAAAACATGACTGATGGATTAGTGAATTGCGCTCCTGGTAACCTAATAAATAAGACACCACACACTACGTGACATGGATTAAAATTTTTGGCCACAGCAGCCCTTTATTTTATAAGAAAAACATCAACAAGAAAAAACAAGATTATCGGCCCAGAGATGTGGTTGTTATAAGTCCCAGCCCCATATCCCCCTCCGCCGTGTACACCTAGCTCAAGGGGGAATCTGGGTATACCCCTTGATCATTTTCCTTGTGTCCGCTGAGCTACTCCCCAGGGACCCATCTATTCCACTGTCCACTGAGCTCCTCCCCAGGGACCCATATTCCACTGTCCGCTGAGCTCTGGCCCAGGGACCCCATTAAAAACATAATTCTCCAACCAACAAAGAGGGGGTTTAAACAACCACATCCCGCCAAGACTCGCTCTTGTGACACCTTACAAGAGTGAGTTCCTCCACAACTTAATGGCTCGTTCTACTCCTTCTTGTATTCCCAACATCCATATATCAATGCCAATGTCATTAAGATGTACCTTATCATCTCTGCAAAAATGTTCCTTTGTATTTTCAAGCATCTGGTGACGTATGGCCACCCCTCCATTTTCCAACACAAATTTTGTTATTTTTTTATTAACCTTTATCCTTGTATTATTGATGCGAGCCACTGATCGCGCTGTTCTCCACATTTGTCTAGCTACTATATCCGACCAGACCACCACTGTTTCTGGGTAAGACCTCCATAAATTCAACATATCGAGCTTTATGTTCCTAACTAAATGTCTTGATGTTCTTATTGCTAAATCATTACCACCTAAATGGATAAGTAAGACGTCCGGGAGGCGGTAGAACTCCACATGATACTGGATTTCTTTTAACAGCTGATGCCACTGCATTCCCCTCTTTCCTATCCATGTCACCCGTGCCAAGGAACTGGGCAACCCCAACTGTTTGCCATTAGGCCTGACTGCTGCACGTAAGGCCCCCCAAAAAACAAATGAATGTCCCATGATCCAAACCAGGCATTGCTGTTCAGCTAAAAACAAAAACAAAAAACACAATTATCACACAATTATCTAAATGAAGACACAACTACTATAAGATTACCAAAATGTACACATATATATACATGTACGCCATTTATAATAAATGCAATCTAATGTAGCTCTTAAATCTGCTCGATTCCCATCTCCCGATTTTTTTAACTATGTCAGGCCCTAAGCCCCATCTAGCAGCTTCTCTTGCTGCTCCTATCCTAAATGAGTGTGAAGTGAATGCATTTGGAGACTCTCCCAATATTGTCAGGCATTTTTTAAGAACTGCTGTGAATTGAAATTGTGACAATGACTTACCCATCATGTACGTTACGGCTATCTGCCTTCACTCTGCTTTTCCAATTGTACCATAAATCTGACTCAAGCAAATTAATTATAAAGGCCATAGATCAGAGGTTAGAGGTGGTAACCTATTAAAGGCTATGTGCACACGTGTGCGTAATTCATGCAGTTACGCTGCGCTTTGTAGCGCAGCGTAACTGCATGCGTCCTGCGTCCCCTGCACAGTCTATGGAGATTGTGCAGGGGCCGTGTGCACATGGCGTTTTAGAGCGCAGCGCTTCGGCTGCTGCCGAAGCGCTGCGTTCTAAGAAGCGACATGTCACTTCTTCCGTGCGCTTTGCCGGCAGCCCCTGCTCTGTCTATGGGAGGAGCTGCAGGCAGAGCGCATGGAATCGGCTTTTTTTTTTTTCACTACGGACATTTCTGCAGCGATTTAAAGCGCACATGTGCTCTTCAGATCGCTGCAGAAATTTCTGCAGGGACAGTACGCAACGTGCGCACATAGCCATAGATCAGAGGTTAGAGGTGGTAACCTATTTAAGGCCCTTGCGCAACTTGAGTCACTGGATTTATAGATTGGACACAAGGACTCCTATTGGGCTCAATGAGAGCTTTGGCCCTTTAATTGGGTATTTTTATGTGGTGTGAGAATGGGACTGTTTATGTTAGAATTATTTTTTAATATTTTCTTTTATCCATAATTTAGAGATCTTTATATGCTAAAACCATACATGTGGTGGTCTGCAAATATAACGCAATGCTAGTCTCTCATATAGGCCCTTTGGAAAAATAATTGCTCACCCCTGATCCATGCTCTTTTATGATTTTATTGCTAATGTTAGAACATTTTTACATGTACCTTTTCCAAAATCTATAAAACAAATTGTGAATAAAATATAAAGTCACAGATGTAATCATACCAGATGTAGAAGAATCCGAAGGAAACACCTCACTGCAGATTAAAAAAAAAAGAAAAACACAACACATTACTACATGCATGTAAAACTTATCAACTACAATAAAAAAACTTTCACAGAACTGCTTTCACATACAGCACTCGTATTTTTGATGTTCTATGGGGCTATGCACATGTCTGATTTTTTTTCCTCATAACGAGTGGTCAGCATGGAAAAAAAAAAATCGGTGACATGTCAGATTTTGATCCAAGTGTGGGATCAAAATAGGCAATGTAAGGCCTATTTCAGACATCAGTGATTCTGGTACGTATGTGCTAGTGTTTATACGTACCAGAATCATGGGCATACGCAGACCCATTATAATCAATTAGTCTGCGCACACATCAGTGATTTCTCACTGACCGTGTCTCCGTGCGGTGTACACGCATGTCTGTGATTGCCGCAAGGAGACATGTCCGTTTTTCTGGCATCACTGATGTTCCACGGACCACACAGTGGTATGATCTGTGAAACACGTACCAGAAAAACATGGACATTGAAAATAAAAAACATTTTCAACTCACCTTCTCCAGCGACGCTGTGTTCAGCCTGTGCTTTCAGCTTTTTCCTGGCTGTCTCATTATGGTATGCATATTCATTTATGCAGCCAGAGACGGACCCAGAAGAAGCTGCAGAAACTAGAGACAGTGGCAGGCAGATGCTACAGAGCTGGAGACTTCAGCACCACGGACAGTAGCAACAGGACAGGTGAGTATATCTCCATGTGCAATCACGGATGACGGAGCACGGATCACGGATTGCACACGGACAACCCACGTTGAATGCATCACCGAACACCGAACATGGAGGGACATATGCATTTTTTACACGTCAGTGAAAAACATCCGTGATTTTCACTGACGTGTGAAACAGGCCTAAGTCTGTGTGTCCGTGGCAATAATCAGAACTGCATTTTGATGACATCTGACCGATTTTCGCGGTCTGGCAGAATGTAAAACATGGAGATTTTTTTCCTCTCCAACTCTGAGGAAAAACTGATGCAACCCTGTTCATACTCATTGGACTGGTTTTCTCGAGTGTGGAGAAAACAATGGCGTAAACCTCCCCTTTTTGTAAGTTGTGGGCGCTCAGTAACTGCTTTTACTGAAGTCTGTCTTCTTCACTATAATTTGTGTAGGTTTCTAGAGCAATTATAACACGTTTTTCCTACCATGGTTAGTCATTTTTACATTTTAATTTAGTTTAGAAATGTACTGGACAATTATTGTAGGCATTATTTTATTACCGATATTTTCCTACTGCTCTATAGATATACTGTTACAGCAGGTCAGTTGCAGGAGTTCAATAACGGTCTTTATTAACATTCAATTACAGCATTATACACTTTAATGTTCTTATATATTTTTCAGTTCTCTTCCTTTCTTCTAATTTTTTTCTTCTTTTATTTTTCGTTTACTATATAAACACATCTGAATAAAATTTGGTTACACAACACACGTGAAAACGCTACAAACACACAAAGAAGCCATGAAAAAAAAAGTGCCATTCATCCCAAACAGTGTATTCAGCTGAGGCACACGCATGCATCTGACAGAGTGAGGGAGAGGATTCAATATTCCTCTGTGTTTCCACCTCCTCTTCTAACTCCTCTAGTGAGAATGAACCCCCACCTAGACGCCCCCGGACTTCCGATGAGGAATGCCGACAGATAGTGATCCCCAATGGTCCTCACACCCTGGCAATTAGGAGTCTCTGATTCCCGGTTTTGTGGCTTCATCAGGAATCCAATTTGATACTGCAGGCCTCATAGAAAGAGACTATTTTAGCTCGTTCACCACTCAAGCCCGTTTCCACCAGTTTATAACCTTTTACATGCTTCACAGGAAAATAAAAAAAGCAATATGGAAGGAAAAAATGAATCTAACTTTTTCCCACAAAAATGTTACTATAGCACCAAAATTTTGCACTTTCACAAGGGTAACAGGAGAAAATGCAATGTTCAGTTTGTTGTTCAATTTCTCCTAAATAAACCAATACCTAATATGTGATGGAAAACTACTGTTATGGCACATGGCAGGGCTTGGAAGGGAATGAGTGCCATTTGACTTCTTGAATGCAAAACTGACTGGAATAATTATCAGACGCCATGTCATGCTTGGAGAGTCGCGTATTTGCCTAAGCAATGGAAACCGCCCACAAATTACTCTAATGGACACACCAATTCTTGGGCGATTGCGGGCTGCTATTTTTATCCTGAGGGGGCCCAATAACCATGGAACTCCCCTGCCTGAGAATACTAGCCACTTTATCTTGGCTGGGTATCAAAATTGGGGAAATGTCACAACGATTTTTTAATGTATATATTTAAATAATTAAAAAACGCATGGTGTTCCTCATATTATCATATACTGCCAAGATAAACGCACACAGCTGGGTGCTGCAGCATGTGCTTTATTTATATTATATTATATTAAAGCATCTGCTTTATTTGTGCCGGGTACCAAAATACGAGGGACCATACATAATTTTTTTTTAAATTATTTACTTATTTTTAGTCCACGCTAGGGACCCAGACAGCTAGTGTGATGGCAACCAATCACAGACGCTGGCACAGAGGGTGGGTGGGGGTAGCAAGACTGCAACAAATCACCAACACTGTTACAGAGAGTGGGCGGGGAAATAGTGCATATTCATGAACTTTAATGATCGGACCGGACGCAGTGTGACAGCAATGGGGAAACTCACTAAGCATAATTCTACTGCTTTAATGACTACAAGTCATTTTTTTTCCACTGCGCCTCCCATAATGCCAGTAGTTAAGATGGCTACAGCATTACTGTGATTGGGAAGCAATCATCGCATGTGTAGAGGCTGAAAATCAGGCAACAAATATGTGGTGAGGAGACTCGAAAATCACGAGGCAAGGAGAAAAATACAAAAATAATCAATATGGTGTAAGATTACCCAAAATTTATGATAGAAATAGCAGGGCAATACTGATATGTGGGTGCCAAAAACAAAGTAAAATATAACTTTTATTAATGAATAACAATAAAAAACACACTGACAGACAAACAAATAAGCTGTAATGAAACAGGCAGAGTCCCAAAAAGAATTCACATAGGAGAAAGATCCAATGGGGAAAAAAAAAAAAATCCAATTAAATACTTAAAATGTCCATCTAGGATATAGGAGGGGGGGGACAGTCGTATCTTTATCACAACCATAGGGATGATATGAACAAAAAGCAGTAAGAGAAAAAGGTCACCATAAAATAGAGGGGGAGTTCAAATATTATTACCACACCATACTCTCCTTGGTGGCAACCCTTTGACTTCAGTCATCAAAGCTCCTGGACCTCCCGACACAATTTGTTACACTCATCAGGGGAGAGACAGTAGCCAGTAGAGCAGTTAGATCTTACTCATGAATAATGCTGGGCAAATACAGAAACATCCGGGCGGTGTATTTTATTAACCATAGGATACATTCTATGTGTATAGCTCTTCATTTGACCTTCTCACTCATACATGGTTCCTGCCTACAGACTGCCTTTATCCAGGCTTTGAGTGGGATGGGTTGTTTAGGCTATACTCATGAACGTGTTTTTCTCTGCTATGTGTGCTTTGAATTAAGCTATATCTCCCCCTGAATTCTTTTGGGAGGTTTATGACTGCATAATAACAGTTTATTGATTAATAACTGTAATTGGTCCCCCCACCCCCCGGTTATTTCTCTTATGAGAATTCACTTTGGGACACTGCCTGTTTCATTACAGCTTAGGCTAGGTTCACATTTCCGTTGTTTTGCATCAGTCACATGCATTGCTTGACGCATGTGACTGATGCGTTGTACAATGGATGACAAGAATTGAATTGTCGGACTCTGTTGTAAAAGAGAGAACGATCAGCCACCGACTTTTGAGAGCGAATAGATGATCTCCCGGCGGCCGGCTAATGAGAGCGATCAGATGATTGCTCACAGCAGCCGGCCGCCAGGTGATCAGCTGATCGCTCACAGCAGCCGGCCGCTGGGTGATCAGCTGATAGCTCACAGAAGCCGGCCGCCGGGTGATCAGCTGATCGTTCGGCCGCTGAGTATGGTTCCGGGGGGTGGAGTGCGGGGTGAGTGGAGCCGAGCAGGGCCATGGCGTTGAGGACGTCAGTGTCGGAGACTGCATGGCTGGGGACAGGTGAGAGTGTGTGTGTGTGTGTGTGTGTGTCTGTGTACATGCGGAGTGCGTGAGGGGGCAGAGCTGAGCGGGGAAGTGTCGGGCTCCCTGCACACGTAGCCAGGGTAAATATCGGGTAACTAAGCTAAGCACTTTGCTTGGTTACCCGATATTTACCTTGGTTACCAGCGTACACCGCTTAGCGCTGGCTCCCTGCACACGTAGCCAGGGTAAATATCGGGTAACTGAGCAAAGCGCTTTGCTTAGTAACCCGACGTGTACCCCGGTTATGTGTGCAGGGAGCCAGAGAGAGCATGCGCAGCGAAAGCCTACGGATTGCACTGCTCAAAAAACTTTACAGGCTGCATTCCTGCCGCCCGACGGTCAGTCGTTCCATGACTGATCAGTCGGGCGGAGGATGCAACGCAGTGTCATCAGTCACAATCCACCGCTAATACAAGTCTATGGGAACAACGGAATCCGCCAAACGGATTCTGTTGTTTACCAGAGCCGCGGATTGTGACTGATACAAATTGACGGAAATGTGAACCTAGCCTTATTTGTTTGTCTGTCAGTGTGCTTTTTATTGTTAGTCATTAATAAAAGTTATATTTTACTTTTTGGCAGACACATATCAGTATTGCCTTGCTAAGGACCAAAATACTCAACGAGTAACGAATAACGTGAACACTGTACTATTCGTGCGAGTAACAAAAATCACGAGGCAGGGACCGAATGACTCGAGTAACGAATAACGTGAATACTGTACTATTTGTGCGAGTAACAAAAATCGCTCATCACTAATTATAACTAATGTACTCAATGAGTTTATTCGAGAATTTTAGATCTAACAGCATGATCTATTTAGTTTCTATCTTTAGAAAAGGTTTTTTTTAATGTCTCCTCCACAGATATAAACATTTAGGGTAAGTTCACACAGTGCGTTTTTCGCGGCGTTTTTGCGCAGTTTTCGGGTGCGTTTTTGCTCAGAAAACTGCATGACTTTGCTTCCCCAGCAAAGTCTATGAGTTTTCATTTTTGCTGTCTGCACACAGCGTTTTTTTTCAGCTGCGTTTTTGTGGTGCCACAAAAACGCAGCATGTTAATTATTCTCGCGTTTTTCACTGCGCTTTTCATCCATTGAGTGCAATGGGATGTTGAAAGACGCAATGAGAAACGCAAATAGCTGCGTTTTGGTGCGTTTCCAAGACCAAAAACGCAGCTATAAACGCAGGAGGTGGGTAGTAAAGTGACATGTACAGGAAGAGGATTCCTTCTGTCAGTAAACACAGAAGCGTGAATCCTCCCGGTACCGTCATCGTCGCGTCCACCTCCAGTCCTGTGCATGTATGCTGCCGTGCGGCGCCATGTCTGGGCGGGAGGTGGAAGCGGCTGCGAAAACAAAAGTGAACAGTAGAAAAAAAAAAAAAAAAGTTATACTCACCTGCTTGCAGCCTCCCGGTGCCATGCCCGCTCCCATCTCCTCTCACGGTATCACCGCTCCGGCTGTGTGCAGACTGCCGGGACATCTCCGATAGATGCAGGACCTGGCGATGGATCACCTGATGCAGTCACCTGACGCATCAGGTAATCGTAAGTATCGCGGTGACGCGGGCGCCCAGCCGGTTTAAGCTATCAGCGGATGCGTCAGGAGACTTCATCCCTGATTACCGGCAGCTGCTGCAGCGATCGGACAGGATCAGACTCCCGCCCCATCGCTCCAGGAGCTGCCGGTAATCAGCACATAAGTGAGTATTTTTTTTTTTTTTTTTTTGCACCGATGCATCTGCTGATTGCATAAACGGCTTTTATACAATCAGCTGCTGTGTGATGTGCTTCAGCCCCTAGAACCTGACACATCATCTGATCGCTTTGCCTTCCAGCAAACCGATCAGATGATATTGGATCCGGATTGGACGGCGCGAGACCCTTGACCCAGGATTACTGCGGAGGGGGGTTCATTATTTCAATAAAGATGGAGTCACTAATTGTGTTGTGTTTTATTTCTAATAAAAATATTTTTCTGTGTGTTGTGTTTTTTTTTTATCTTTACTAGAAATTCATGGTGGCCATGTCTAATATTGGCATGACACCATGAATTTCGGGCTTAGGGCCAGCTATACAGCTAGCCCTAACCCCATTATTACCCAGCGAGCCACACGGCATCAGGGCAGCTGGAAGAGTTGGATACAGCGCCAGAAGATGGCGCTTCTATGAAAGCGCCATTTTATGGGGTGGCTGCGGGACTGCAATTCACAGCGGGGGTGCCCAGAAAGCATGGGCACCCTGCACTGTGGATTCCAATCCCCAGCTGCCTAGTTGTACCCGGCTGGACTCAAAAATTGGGCGAAGCTCACGTCATTTTTTTTTTTAAATTATTTCATGAAATTCATGAAATAATTAAAAAAAAAAGGGTTTCCCTATATTTTTGGTTCCCAGCCGGGTACAAATAGGCAGCTGGGGGTTGGGGGCAGCCCGTACCTGCCTGCTGTACCCGGCTAGCATACAAAAATATGGCGAAGCCCACGTTATTTTTTTTGTTTGGGGGGGGGCAAAGAAATCCTGCATACAGTCCTGGAAGGAGGATGCTGAGCCTTGTAGTTCGACAGCTGCTGTCTGCTCTCCTGCATACACTATTGGATGGAGGATGCTGAGCCTTGTAGTTCGACAGCTGCTGTCTGCTCTCCTGCATACACTATTGGATGGAGGATGCTGAGCCTTGTAGGTCTGCTCCCCCTGACTCTCCCTCAAGCATACAGTCCTGGATGGAGCATGCTGAGCCTTGTAGTTCTGCAGCTGCTGTCTGCTCTCCTGCATACACTATTGGATGGAGCATGCTGAGCCTTGTAGTTCTGCAGCTGTCTGCTCTTCTGCATACACTAGTGGAGAATGAAGAACACATTGAAGAAGGAAATGACATCAGACCTTTTTTTTTTGTTCACTGATAAAAAACGCATAAAGACGCAGTGAGCAAAAACGCAGCAAAACGCAGCAAAAAAACGCACCAAATCGCGGCAAAACACGTGCGTGTTTTGCCGCGTTTTTTTGCCGCGGGTGCGTTTTTGTGCGTTTTTGCCGCAAAAAACGCACAAAAACGCAGCGTCAAAAAAACGCAGTGTGTGAACCTAGCCTTATGTCGTCTGTTCCTCCAATATGGAAACTTTTGAGATTACAATGATGGAAGTCATGAAAATGTAGTGGAATTGGATGTCATTTATCACTGCTTTTATATTTTTAACATGTTCAAGGGCACAGACTTTTAGCTATTGAGTCGTTATGCCTGCATATGCAAGGTTGCAGGGACAGGTTGCTAAGTAGATGACTGACGTGGCATTGCAAGTAAGATTATGCACAATTCTATATCTCTTCAAACCTTTTGAGTCAGAAAAAGAGAATGTTCTGACCATGTATAAGGTGGGCCATAAGTATGGATGGATACACTCTGATAAAAAAAAATAAAGTTGAATTAAAAATGGCTGCTTTGCAGATGGCCACCATGGGCATGACCCGGCCTCAAATGTTTTGCCCCTCCCATGTACTAATAAGCCACAAACGGTAAGGTGATATCATCAGGGTGTATCCATACTTATGGCCCACCCTTTATTTACATTTACATTCAGAACAATTACTGCATGCCAGCGGCTGGCTGCCAGATTTTGGCCTGGGGGGAAAGTACACAGGAGTGGCCCATGAATAGCAACCCATTCTTAATAGGAATCTGTCATTAGGTTTTACTGATATATAAAGTACAGCCACCGCCTTTAAGACTTCTTTTACAGTAATCTAGTAAGCTGCATGTATTTCCCCAAGCCCCTCTGCATAGTACAGAAAAAGAGCTTTTATTATACCCACCGCCATTGCGGTCCGGTCCGATGGGCATCTCTGGTCTTGATCCAGTGCAGCTTCTTCTTACAATCGCCATCGCCATTAGGCTGAGGAAAGTATTGCAGTGTGCATGTGGCGGCTTTTTTTCTGGGTAATCAGCACTCTTTAGCCTTACCCAGCCCTTGCCACATCAAAGAGAAGTATGCCTGTGCAGGAGCGAGGTCGGGAAACACATGTGGATGACGTAGGACACATCCGCTACACAACGCAGGGAAAGGCAATGGCTATTGTAGGAAGAAAAAAGGCTCCAGATCAAGACCAAAGGTCCCCATCGGACTTGGTCGCCAGATGTGGATATAAAAAAAAAAAAAATCCCTTATTTGTGCTATGCTTGGGGTCATACACGCAGCTTACTATAATGCTGTAAAAGCGGATTTAAAGGTAGTGGCCGTACTTTATATTAGGAAAAACCTTGTGACAGGTTTATGTTCAGCTGCTTCATAGGCTGTATTCACTCAGCCATATTGTCTGTGAGTACGGCCTGTGGAAAAAACTGACAGCACTTGGACCGGTTCCTCTGAGCTCTTGCACTTCTCAGGTGTCATACATGGGTACGTATTACAATCTTTAAGCCAGATATACGCTTTCAAATATGCAGTAAAGCAATGTACACTGTGCTTTTCTACACTCCTCAAAAAAACATATCCTGAGTAACAGTGGTCACACATAAGCATATGTAGCACCCCATGGGGCAGGCGGATTAACCTACTCATCGCCGGGCCGTCGACTGGGACGGTCACGGGCGGCCTAGCCCGCTTCCGTTGCCCCGTGGTGTACAGAAGATGGCAGGGAAAGATGATGGGTGTACTTGTGAGGTGGTTGTCGTGACGCCACCTGGGGTATGCGGCCAGGGAATGGGCCACCGCTGCTGTCACTGTCCTCTGGAGCAGATGGTAGTAGCAGCCAGGGATGGGATTGCTCTCCACAGGTAGAACGGGCCCCAGGGAGGATGATGAGGGGACTAGTAATGGCAGCAGGGAGCAGCAGTACGGTTAATAAGGAGTCAGAGTCTATAGCTGTGGTTCCACGTTGTTTACTCACTTTTGTACAATGCCGCTCACTCAGATAATATCGGTCATGTGCTATGATGGGCTCAGTCTAACCTGAATCCCTTTAGAGATTAGTCCGGTTTGGTGTTTGATTGGTTTCTCCTTGTAACGGCTGTCTGTGGATCCCCTGGCTTGAAGCTACGAGGGGACCCTGGGTTTCACAAGATGCACTCTTGTCCCTATCTGCAGGTGCCGCAGTTCCGATGTGGGGTCCGGCTTGAAGCGAGGCCCCGGATCCTATATGGCACTGTGCTGTCGGGTGCTGTGTGGGCAAGGAAGCTTGAAACTTTCCCCGACCGGACAGATTCTGGAAATCCAACGTGAAGTATGATATTCCCTAGGGTCCTGCCGCCCTGTGTGGCACTGACTCCGTGGGGAGCAGGTTCACTCTCCCCATGGCAACCGTGTGAGCTCTCTCCTCCTTCCCACCGGAGCACCTGTAAGATGCGACTGCTCCCTTCCTCTCCTGCTGGAGAACTCTCTAACTGTTGTGTAGAGTTGAGCGATGTTCGATTCAAACGGTTCGCCAATTTCAAATTCAAATGATTTGGGGCGGTGTTCGACGAACTCAAACGATTTGCTTCAAATTCGGCAGTTCGAGTTACATTCGATAATGGTTCGATCACCATAAAGCGTAGCTAGTTACTAGCTGGCTTTTCACTGTATTACTGTGAGTCACTGTGAATCATGATATTATCAAAATTCAGCGTATAGTGTGCGGGGGGGGGGCAGGGTTTAGATCAGTGCTGCTGCTGAGTGCTGAAAGAAAGGTGATCACCATTTTTTTTTTCCTAACCGTGCGTACAGTGGGGCGGGCCAGGCTGTCAGCCAATCACAGACACACACACAGCAAAGAGGATTTTTGCCAAACAAGCAAGGGCATGCGTCATTGGCTGTGCATGTCACATATCTTTGCCCTATAAGACCTGGTCATTTTCCCCGTCGCCACCATTATCTCTCTGCTGCGGGTGGGTGTCAGTCACCGCTCCCGCTGCTGCTGTGTGCGCTATAGACATACAGTGCAATCTACGCATCGCTTAAGGGATTAGGGACTACTTGTAATTTCAGTCCTTTTCAGGGCTACATTACAGCCGTTCATAGCAATTTTTGCTAGGCAGGTTTGTGCCAGCGCTGTGCAGGGGTTTATATCACAGCGTCTGGCTAAATCAGCTCAGGCAATTCCTTGGGGCATTGTTTCATTGGCAGGGATAGAAATTGAGGCTTCCTCTGCTGACAAGCTAGCTACAGCACCTGTGCATTCTACACACCTCTCCATTTTTGCTTTGCAATTTTAATTGCAAAAATTGCTGCCACTTTTAGGGGCATACTAAAATTGTCTGGGATACTAACTTAGGGTTCCTCTGCTGTCAAGCAAGGTACACCAACTGTGCATTCTACACACCTGTCCATTTTTGCTACGCAATTTTAATTTCAAAAAGTGCTGACACTTTAAGGGGCATAGTTTCATTGTCTATGATATTCAGTGTTGGTTCTTCAGCTGTCAATAAAGCTAGACCAACTCTGTATTGTACACCACCTCTCCATTTCTGCAACGCAATTTTTAACTGCAGGTAGTCCATCAATCTGTGACGAAGGTACAGGCGTGGATATAATGTTGCCTTCATCCAAAAGGTGGTTCTCTCAATGTCTGAGACAGCTCAACACCAGCAGCTGTTTCCACTTCAAAAACAACTGATGACCTGCCAATGACACTGCTTGTTGCGGGTACAGGGGTGGAAGGTCAGCGTCAAAAAGCATATGTGACTGCTGTCCCCACAGTCACAGAGGATGAAGAGCACACAGATGCCATTGATGGGGCAGACGGTGGTTGCACCGCCCCGCTAGGCCGCATTGTAGCATAGTGACCCTTCCACATAGACTTATGCTTCATTTAAAGTAGTGTATAGGGTGGGCTCCCCAGTATACAGCAAAACCACGCAACAGGAAAAGGACTCTAGGCAGTTGGGTTGATAAATGATTGTTTAACTCTCCCAAAACAAACAATAAGGACCATGCATAAAACTGAAAGAATAGAACAATCTATTCACAAGTCCAAAAGCCTACACCCCTATGCTGCAACACTCGTAATGGCAATTTATAGCCCCTTCTCACCAACCTTTGCCTAACCAAGGGACTGTCTAAACTGTTGCCGCCTACCTGGTAATTGTGTGTGTGTGTGTGTGTGTGTGAACACGACTTACCAGTGGCGCATCACAAGAGCTTACAACTTATCTACCTAAACATAGACAAAACCCATTAACCCCCCTGAATACCCTTGTTAGCTGAAGCCTCACAGATAAGGCAGATGATAACAGTGGTGAGTCAAACCACACAGCTCAGCAACACAGTCCTGGAAATCTTGTAAAGCAACAGTCAGTGCAAACATGTGTTGCTGTCCCTCTAGAATTTTAACTGTAACTGACAAATTGACAGAGCAGAAGCAGCAAATCTTATTGTCTATATAGTCTGCCTAAGCAGAACAGATGTGTTTTGTTAACAAAAGTGTTGCGTGCACGCATTACTGTCTGGGCCCAGCCTACCGTACCCGGGTACTGTGGTGTCCAGTTGCCATAAATACAGAGTTTACAATCCTTTCACGGTAAACAGTATAGACAGCACCGGGAGAATGTCGGTCTCCGGCACAGGATGCTGCTCACATGCATTATGGTCCTCCTCACCAAACTCCAACACGAGTCTCCTCACAATCCACCATAGTGTTTCCGCGGTGGCTACTTGCTGTAACGCACACCTTTAGCGTTTTCTTAAGTTCACAGACAACACCTAGTCCGGTCTCCAAGTCCACAGCCGAAGACCGTTTTGCTATTGCTATAGTGACCAAACAGTCAAAGGCAGATGCAAAAAAACAGCCGCCCCTTGTGGGTAGTCTGCAACAATGCATACAATGAACGGCAAATAAGCATGTTGCATTCACAGTGGATAAAGCTCATCAATACACCCTCACACTATCACTTCATATCCATGTGACAGTTCATGGACGAAGTACTCAAAGTAGTGAGTTTTTGGCCTCTACTTAGAGATTGGTGACAAATCTTACAGATGACGTGACTTGGGTGATCTTTTGCGATGTAAAAAAAGCACCAGGCTAGGCAAGGCTTACAGCCCATGCGACCTGCAGAGCCACCATGACTTCTGCTCAGAGGCAGAGTTATGGCTGAGAATTCAGTTGTTGACGTGCTTCCAGTACTTTGTCTCTGTCCAGGAAGACGCAACCTAACCTCGTCGTCAGTAGCATCCTCCTCCAACTCCTCTGCTGACCTCATCGACTGGCTGACTGTGGTTTGACAGTAAGTGGGGTCTCCAACCTCATTATCACCCTGTGTGTTTTCATTCCCCTCGTCCAGACTCCTCCGAGCCAACCTCTTCCTGCCCTGACCGAATAGTAAAGTTGACGTTCCAATCAGGTATCGGAGTCTCATCAGCATGTTCTCCATTGTCTCCACCAGGAGGATTTATAGTTTGGGAATGAGGGTGTACATTATGCTCAGAACCTTCTTCATCGGGGCCTGGATCCGACTCACAAAGCTTCTGGGCATCAGTGCAGATCATTTCCTTGTCTGGACTCACTGCAGCTTTGGAGCAGACCTCTGATTCCCAGGCTATAGTGTGACTGGACAGCTCTGCAGACTCAACCATCTCTGTCACCCCCATACTCAGCAGGGCTGGTGGAAACTTGAGAGCTGTTAGGAAGCAAGTGCGATTGGGTTGACACCACAGAGGAATGGAGTATTTTGGATATTGAAGTTGAGGTGGAGAGGCCACTTGATGGAGCACTTGAGATCCATTGAAGCACCTGCTCTTTTGGTGCCTCATCTACATTTGGTAGCGATGGTCGTGTCCGTAAGAAAGGGATCATATCAGATTATCCATGGGAAGAAATACACCTCTTATTTTGGCTGGTAGTTGGTATTACGAATCGGTGCCGCCGTTGACGCAAGCAGCCTGCTGCGGTTCCAGTTGCGCCCAAGCGTCAGCTGCCATTTTTGGCCATGCCTTTGGTCGTCCAGCTGGCTGCTTCCTCCTCCACGTCTAAGTGTGGAGAGACGGCTAGTGCGGATGCGTGTGCCGATTTACCCCAGACACAGCCTAAGTCCAGTGTTTCGCCTAGTGAGCATGCTTAGCATGACTGTGCCATTCCTGATCCTAAGTCCTCAGTTCGTGCTACAGAGCATGCTCCCACACTTAATGAGAAAAGCCTCTTTGCACAGGTACTTGGACTCCGTGCCGTGTCTAAGTCCTGTGTTGTGTCTACAGAGCATGCAGAAGCTGATAGTCTGTTTTCTGAGACTGTTGTTCAGGCTCCTGAGCATGCTCAGGCACTTAGTGCATCAGAGGCTAGGTACATTAAGGAACTCACTGGCCATGTCCATGAGGTGGCAGTCCATGCTAGTCCAGAGGACATCAGGTGTCCTGATGATGTGGCCACTCCGGACTGGCTCGCAGAGGCCCGCCCCTATGATTTTGCACCTCATCATTGTTCGTCAGACGATGACTGGTGAGGTGTTTGGGGCGTGGCTGACATGAAGTCATCATTGAAGTGGCGGTTCCGGATAAGCTGCTGGTTATGTCACTGATGACGTGGCACTCTGCTATTGGCTCCTGGAGGTGCCTTGTGGTCCACCCTGCGTTGGGGCGGACCCAGGTTATAAAAGGGGCTGTAGACAACAAGGAGGTGCGCATTCTTCTATTATGCTGAGACAGAGCACACGTCCATGTGTTGAACCCATTGCGGCTTTAGGCCAGAGGTAGGCAGGGATAGGGCGTCGGTGCAGGACGCCACCACACTTGGTAACGCAGAACGGTTACGACCAGCTCCTGTCCTACCAATCCTGCTAGTGCAGCTCAGTGGCATTAACTGGGCTGCTGCTGCGCCTGCTGTCCAGAGGTGTGCCCCCTACGCACACAGACAACGTACCCAATAGCCCCTGTGTTGTTAACAGGGAGTTCCTGGGCTGGGTGTGTGGACCCTGTGACGCTAACAGGGTTCACAGTCTCCAGAACCGAGTGTCGTCTAACTCAGTTCAGGCTACTATTAGTTTGAGAGCCACCCAGCTCTGTATCCTCCGCCTAACCTTCGGGTTGCCAGCATCTCCTTCTCCATCTGGGAGCACGGTGGACCCCGACTGGCAATTGGGATATATACCACCTTATCCAAATCTGTTAGTCCCCCCGTAACAGATGGTGTTTCTTCAGAAGATGTTACTGTTGCTTAACCACCAAACCCACGGACACAAACTTTTTTCCCCTTTCCAACACACGTGTTCCCCTTTCCACCAGCATCTGTCCTTTTTCCACCTTTTTGACCAAATTTGCAACTCTGCAGGGACACCCTACTCAACGCCGTCTCAGCACAGCAGCCAGCCCTCGGTCCCTTAGATGTGGACAAGTAAAATACCATTTCCTCTTAGCCATGACAAAGCGTTGAGATTCACTCTGTGCAGCACTGGTGTTTAATGTAAAAGCAGATCAAAGATTGAGTACCAGCTTCTGCGGATACTCCTGCATACGTGCGTCCCTTTCTATGGAAGGGCTTATTTCGCCAAATTTTGTCTTGTACCGGGGATCTAACAGTGTGGCAACCAGTAGTCAGCATTACTTCGAATTGTGACAATCCGAGGGTCATCTTGTAGTGTAATGTAGTGAAACCGGGACTGACCTCCTCAGGAGGTAATGGCAGATACTATAACAGCTTTTAAAAAAGGGCTGGATGATTTCCTCAGTACACACAACATTGTTGGTTATAAGTGACTTAATGTAACTTAAATGTAGAATTGGTGGAGGAAGGTTAAAGAAGTTGTCCAGTTACCAAAACTGATTTTTTTTTTTTCTGATAAATCTTGCTAATATGTGCCCCTCAACACATCTATTATGTTTTTTTCCGCAAAATTACCTTTTATTGTGCACTAGCAGCACATGCTCCTTGCTGGCTCCAGCTCTGATGGGGTTAATCTCTCCTCTGACTTCCTGGGTTCAGTTACTACAATTTCCATAATCCTTTGCAGTAACTAGCAATCTATCTCCCAACCCTCTCTGACTGTTCCCTCCCCTCAGATCTCCACCACAACAGTTCCCTCCCCTCCTTCCTGTGTGCACTGCCTAATCATGGTAATAGAGCTTTTATCATTTGGTCTTTCTGATCTATTTCATAGTATCTATTTCAGGATATATTTATAAGCTATATATATATATATATATATATAGAGAGAGAGAGAGAGAGAGAGAGAGAGAGAGAGAGAGAGAGAGAGAGAGTTATCTAACTCCACACATGTTTCTCTATGGCTATATATGCTTGTGTATATGTGTGTTTATATATAATGTATATACACACACACAAATATAGACAGTACATGTGTGTGTAGCTATATCTTTCTACATATACTTGTATGCGTGCTTATCATATTATATATGTGTGTGTTTTTTACATGATGGGTTGTGTCAGCCAGAAGATGCACCTGTCCTGGAAGAATATTTTAGTAGCCCCTCATACTACATAATTCCTCCTGTTTTGGAGGTATAAGTGGCCCCCTCACCTTTTGTACCCCTGTGCGTGGAATGTGATCCCTGATATACACACAAGAATTTTTTTTCCTTATACATACTCAAGGAACACGTATACAGTCTCAAGGAACACAATACTTTTTCCGGTGTGTGGCCATGAAAATCTCAGTGGCGAACATGGCCGTGTATCAGATCCCTACAATCACATAATGATGTATTATACTAAGGATACACCATCAATATAACAATATTGCTCTAAACATTTATTGTTACAGAATCTAATCTCCAATCCTCTAATGATTGCAGGGATTATCACAACTTGAGCCACTCTGGGACTTGTTGTGCAGTTGAGAGTGGAGAAAGTGTGTCCCATGCATCACAAGTAACAGTGTGGATTTCGGCTAAGTTCACACACTGCGTCGTTTTATTTAAGCGGCGTTTTTGTGAGTTTTTTTGCGTCAAAAAACGCACAAAAAAGCATCCGTGGCAAACAACAGACGCGTTTTTATCGTGTTTTGGTGCGTTTTTTGCTCTCTGTGTTTTTATGCTTTTTTTTATCAGAGAAAGATTGTTGAAAGAAAAAAAAAATAAAAAAGGTCTGAAGTAATTTCCTTCTTCAATATGTTCTTCATTCTCCACTAGTGTATGCAGGAGAGCATACAGCTGCAGAACTACAGGGCTCAGCATGCTCTATCCAGGACTGTATGCTGGAGGGAGAGGCAGGGGGAGCAGAACTACAAGGCTCAGCATCCTCCATTCACTAGTGTATGCAGGAGAGCAGACAGCAGCTGCAGAACTACAAGGCTCAGCATCCTCCATCCAATAGTGTATGCAGGAGAGCAGACAGCAGCTGCAGAACTACAAGGCTCAGCATCCTCCATCCAATAGTGTATGCAGGAGATCAGACAGCAGCTGCAGAACTACAAGGCTCAGCATCCTCCATTCACTAGTGTATGCAGGAGAGCAGACAGCAGCTGCAGAACTACAAGGCTCAGCATCCTCCATTCACTAGTGTATGCAGGAGAGAAGACAGCAGCTGCAGAACTACAAGGCTCAGCATACTCCATCCCGGACTGTATGCAGTTTTTTGCCAAAAAAGAAAAAAAAAATGACATGGGCTTCGCCATATTTTTGTATGCTAGCCGGGTACAGCAGGCAGGTACGGGCTGCCCCCAACCCCCAGCTGCCTATTTGTACCCGGCTGGGAACCAAAAATATAGAGAAGCCCTTTTTTTTTTTATTTCATGAAATAATTAAAAAAAAAAAATGACGTGAGCTTCGCCTAATTTTTGTGTCCAGCCGGGCACAACTAGGCAGCTGGGGATTGGAATCCACAGTGCAGGGTGCCCAAGCTTTCTGGGCACCCCCACTGCGAATTGCAGTCCGCAGCCACCCCAGAAAATGGCGCTTTCATAGAAGCGCCATCTTCTGGCGCTGTATCCAACTCTTCCAGCTGCCCTGATGCCGGGTGGCTAGCTGGGTAATAATGGAGTTAGGGCTAGCTGTATATTATCAGCTAGCCCTAAGCCCGAAATTCATGGTGTCACGCCAATATTAGACATGGCCACCATGAATTTCTAGTAATGATAAAAAAAAAAAAAAACAACACACAGAAAAATATTTTTATTAGAAATAAAACACAACACAATTAGAGACTCCATCTTTATTGAAATAAAGCACCCCACTCCGCAGTAATCCGGGGTAAGGGTCCCGCGCCGTCCAATCCGGATCCAATATCATCTGATCGTTTTGCTGGAAGGCAAAGCGATCAGATGATGTGTCAGGTTAAACTACGTGAATCACATGACACATCAGCTGATTGTATAATCTGCTTTTATACAATCAGCTGATGCATCAGTTGAAAAAAAAAATAAATAAATACATACTCACTTATGTGCTGATTACTGGCAGCTCCTGGAGCGATCGATTGGACAGGAGAATGATCCTGTCCCATCGCTGCAGGAGCTGACGGTAATCAGCTGATGAAGTCCCCTGACGGCAGGAGCAGCTGATAGCCGGCCGGGCGCGAAAAAGCCGGCAACACCGCGAGAATCGATGAGCTGATGCGTCAGGTGACTGCATCAGGTGATCCACCGCCAGGTCCTGCAAGCTTCGTACGTGCCCCGGTGAGACTGCACACAGCCAGAGCGGCGGTACCGAGACAGGGGCTGGGAGCGGATATGGCACCGTGACCCTGCAGACAGGTGAGTATGACATTCTTTTTTTCTTCTGTTCACTTTGGTTTTCGCCGCTGCCTCCACCTCCCGCCCAGACATGGCGCCGCACGGAGCTGACATGGCACCGGGCGGGTTGTGGACGCAGCGGTGACGGTACCGGGAGGATTCATGCTTCTGTGTTTAACAACAGAAGGAATCCTCTTCCTGTACACGTCACTGTAGTACCCACCACTTGCGTTTATAGCTGTGTTTTTAGTCATAGAAATGCAGCTATATGCGTTTTTCATTGCGTTGTTGAACATCTCATTGAACTCAATGGGTGAAAAACGCAGTGAAAAACGCAGAAATAATTGACATGCTGCATTTTTGCGGTCAACACAAAAACGCAGCTACAAAAAAACGCTGTCTGCGGACAGCACTTATGAAAACCCATAGACATTGCTGGGGAAGCAATGTCACTGCGTTTTCAGCACAAAAATGTTGTAAAAAACGCCGCAAAAAACGAAGCAAAAACGACTAGTGCGCACAAGGGCATAGACTTTACTCGGGAAACAAAGTCATGCAGTTTTCTGAGTTAAAACGCACCAGAAAAACGCGCAAGAACACCACGAAAAACGCACTGTGTGAACTTACCCTTAGTTGGTGACATGCAGCATCGCAGGTGACAGAGCAGAGCAAGTTGGTGACATGCTCTGCTCTGACACATAGTGTGCTGCATGTCACTGTATCCACTCTGAGACTTGTTGTGCAGGTGACCGGATGGTACATGTCACTAACTGTCTCCACTGTGGTACTTGTTCTGCAGGTGAGAGTGTATACAGTTGGTACTATGCAGCAGAAATCACAGAGTGGAGACAGATAGTGACATGTAGCATCCGGTCACCTGCACAAGTCCCAGAGTGGATACAGTTAGTGACATGTAGCATCCGGTCACCTGCACAACAAGTCCCAGAATGGAGACAGTGACATGCAGCACACTATGTGTCAGAGCAGAGCATGTCACTGTCTCCACTCTGGGACTTGTTGTGCAGGTGACCGGATGCTACATGTCACTGTCTCCACTGTGGGACTTGTTGTGCAGGTGACAGAGTGGAGCAGATTGGTCCCATGCAGCGTCCGGTCACCTGTGCTGCTGGTGGGAGTATATGATCACACTGCCGACACCGCCCGCTCTCCTGACAGCTGAGCACAGCGGGCGGGTGGACAGTGTGATCACATACTTGCGTGACAGGGGGGATTTCAGTGGAGGAAACCCCCCCTGTACTCCACACTGGAGCCCATACCTCCCACAGCTGAATGATGGTAAGCGCGCGCTCTGCCTTCACCGCTCCACACACTGGCGTTCTCCGGATCCTCCCCTCGATGCTGGGCTGTGACGTCAGGTAGTCACCGCCCACAGCCCAGTCAATCACTGTGAGTGGCGCCGGCATCCTCTGACGTACCCGTCCAGTTTGAGAGCCCGGAAATGCCGGGACGTCAGAGGATGCAGGCGGCCACAGCTCCAGGGGGTCATGTGACCGGCACTGAGCGTGCAGGATAGCGCCGCTCAGTGCCAGAACTGGAAACTGAAGCCAATGCAGAAGCTGCAGACAATGGTAAGTGGCAATCATTGGGGAAAAAAAAAAATGGGTGAACCACCCCTTTAAACTAGATGGACATAGGTCATTTTTTTAACCTATGTAACTATGTAAAAGGGAACTGGGTTTAGCATTACACCCAATGTTAGGTGCAATACTCTGAAGCCTCAGGGGCGCCACACATGCGTCTATGAATATTTTTTTGTGTATTTTTTCAGATGCTTGATCAACCAAGTCACCAATGTAAACTTCAACACCACATCAACAAATAGTGGTTATAGTATATGATGTACCAGTCACTTATCCTGTGTATACCATATGATGTCTAGATATTCTACCAGTCACATATTACCTGTATATAACCTGAGATATCTGTACATACAGTATATTACATAGAGTTTACAGAATAATACATTTCTAGCATACATACAGGGGTGAAATAAGTATTGAACATGTAACTGATTTTAGTAAATGCTACTGAAATGCATTTCTTACCAGATGTTGCACACATGAAATGTAATTAATATTTTGCACGAAAGCCTTTTATTATTTGCTTCCAAAGTGTTGGTCTCATCTGACCAGACTATGTTCGCCCATTATTTCACAGACTTGTCTAAATGTTGTTGAGCAAACTTTAAACATTTCCACAGAAAAGAATTGCCGCATCTACTGACCCACTAGCATCAGCCTTAATACACAAAACGGAATATGGACAGGGATCCTCCACGTAACTGGCTGGGAGGAGCACGTCCAAAGTGACTTATAGTTCATAGGCAGAATCCAACTCAGAGAAGGGACGGCACTCACCGGAATCCAGCAAAAATTCTTTATTGAAGTGCGGTGCAATAAAAAGACAGGAGCAGAGCTGACAGCGAGCCTTCTCACGAACGATGGCCGTTTCGCATATGGATACGCTTCATCGGGTCCATGTGGACAGGCATAGACCGTCGCCTTATGAGAGGGCTGTGTCAGGACTACGTCACTGCCAATTAAAAACAGATGAGGAGTGCAACAAGTAACAGCATAGTGCATGATACTGACAATGTTATACAAAATACAATTAAAATCAACATGGTAAAAAACCATTACAAACAGACACATACAAAAATATGCGGACACATAGAGATGTGCAGAAAACCGAGAGATCATTTTTGTCATTTAACCCCAAATCCCCTTGGGCTCTATATTTAATAATAAGTCTTGCCTCGGTTTGTAGGAGCAATTTGTGTAAATCACCTCCTTGAGGGGGAGAGATACTCTCTCTAAGCCTGCAAACCGCAGTATATTCGGATCACCATTATGCACATTACAAATATGCTCAATTAACTGAGGAGAGCCTTTACCAGACATCACAGAGTTAAAATGTTCTTTGAATCTCACATACATTGTCGGTCTGATAGTCTAACCCAGACCTGGGCAAGGGGCGGCCCGCGGGCGACATCCGGATCGCCTACTCTCTGTGACCGGCCCGCCTGGTTCAGGGCGTCCTTGCTGGCCGGTCAGTGATCAGATCGCCGTCATCACACGCTGCGTGCCGGGCAGGGAGCGATCCTGCAGCACCGCACAGTGTAGGCAGCGGAACGCAGGAATCTCTCCTCTGTTTCCTGCCCAGCACCTTTCTCTGTGACACACGCGCGCCCTGATGTCATCAGTACGGCGCGCATGTGTCATTTGAAAAGGTCCCGCCCGGCAGAAGAAGAAGCTGCAGCAGCCGGGGCCGGTACGGAGAGAAGCAGCGGCAGGGGCTCCTAGGAATACAGCATCGGCGCAGCCAGGGCATGTAAAAGAGAAGCAGCTCATCGGGGGGGGCACATACGGATGTGCCTGAGGAGGGACAGTAAGAAGGGAGAGGTGAGTGGTTACTAGTAACCTGCAGTGACAATGGGGTGCGGTGGGGAATTGGGGGAGGAGGTAACTGTTGACAAATATTTGGGGTGTAGTGATGTACAGGGGCGGACTGATCATTGACGCAGGGGGGCCGGGCCGGTCTATGAGCAGCAGTTTCGGGAAGCCCGACTATCTGTCTCATTGGTGTGTGCGGCCGCTCCGGCCCTGAAGCTCCCTGTCTGCAGTGACAGGAGGCCGGCAGCCGCACACACTGCTCTACGGAAGCTGCATTCCGCCACTCACACGGAGCAGACCTGGGGGCGAGGCCGGAGCTTCACTTCAAAGAAGCTGATTCCTGACTTCCTGCACTGTTTCTGCTCTCCGCTGAGGCCCTCCACTGCTTGTAGAGACACTTTTTTTGAAGGTAAATATACATATGTATACACACACACACATATATATAATGCCGGACTACTATCATTAACTCGGTTCTACATCTTTTTTATATATATATATATATATATATATATATATATATATATATATATATATATACTAGCTGTATTACCCGGCTTCACCCGGGTTAATAACTGCTGTTAACAAAATAGAATGTATTAACAAAAATTTATTCTGCACACAAAAACCACAAAACAAATAGATAGAAATGTAATTATAATGTCTGTCTCCCCCTCTGTATATATCTCTCTGTTTCTCTCTCTCTCTTTGTCTGTCTGTCTGTCTCTTTCCCTGTCTGTCTCTGACTGTCTGTCTCTTTCTCCATCTGTCTCAATCTCTTTCCCTGTCTGTCTATCTCTTTCCCTGTCTGTCTGTCACTTTCCCTGTCTGTCTCTTTCCCTCTCTTTCCCTGTCTGTCTCTTTCCCTCTTTCTCTTTCCCCGTGTCTGTCTCTTTGTCTCTTAACCTGTCTCTCTCTTTCCCTCTCTTTCCGTCTGTCTCTTTCCCTATCAGTCTGTCTCATTGTCTGTGTCTGTCTCTTTGTGTCTGTCTCTTACCTTGTCTATGTCTGTTTCTTACCCTGTCTATGTCTGTTTCTTTCCCTGTCTGTGTCTGCCTCTTTCCCTGTTTGTGTCTGTCTCTTTCCCTGGCTGCATTGTGACACGCCAACATTCCATATAAGGGCGTGGCTGCGCATTCTTCTGAAGTTCTGGCTGCACTGTGGCTCCCAGCTCCATTCGCTTTAATGGAGGCAGGTTTTTTGGCGAATAACTGTAAAGAGCGGGGTTAAAATTTCCCCTCAAAACATAGCCTATGATGCTCTCGGGGTTCAGAAGTGTGAGTGTGCAAAATTTTGTGGCTGTAGCTGCGACGGTGCGGATGCCAATCCCGGATATACACACACACATACACACACACATTCAGCTTTATATATTAGATATATAATGATGTAGAACCCAGTTAATTATAGTAGTCCGGCCCTCTAAAACCAACACAATTTCTTATGCGGCCCCATGTAAAAATTAATTGCCCACCCCTGGTCTAACCGATGTAAAAATGACCGCAACTGCAAAATACAATGTAAACAACAAATTTTGTCCTGCACGATATAAAACGCCTGACATGATGCACAAAAGAACCGATTGTTATCGGATTACCCGTAAAATGCAGTTGACAAAATCTGCAATTACCGCACCTGTAGTTACCGACCGGGCTACTCCTCTCTATCCACGTAGACAGCTGAGTTAATCTGTTTTTTACCAACACATCTTTTAGGTTATTACCCCCAGTAGGTAACTAAAGGTTTAGCAGCAGTCATTTCTTTTAGGTCACTATCTTGTTCTAAGATGTGTCAATTTTTGTACAGGGTGTTTTTTATTACTGATTCCAGTGGGCCGAATTTAAAATTGAAAATAAAGCTACGGAGCTGCATCCTCCTAGTCGATCGGTCAACGAAGCCAGAATCCCTTATTGGAGCATAATTTGATATACATTTATTAACCTCTTAACGACCGCGGGCAGTAAAATTACGTCCTAGCGGTCGGCGCATATCTCAGCTGATTTTCACAGCTGAGATGTGTGCCTGCTAGGCACCAGCAGAATCGTTATCTGCTCGTGCCGTTTAACCCCTTAAATGGTGCTGTCAATATGTTACAGCGCCATTATAAGCGCGATTGCGGTAAACTTTTACTTACCGCCCGATACCGGAAGTCACGTTACGTGATCACGTGACTTTCGGTAGTTGTCATGGTAGCACAGGGTCATGTGGTGACTTCTGAACTGCACATGAATTGCTTTCACTTTCACTGTGGCCGCAGCTCAGTGAAAGAGAAACTGAGCATATCTGCCGTTTACAGCGGTGTAGCTGTGATCAGCAGATAGTGCAGAGCGATCGGATTGCTGATCGCTATAGCCCCCTAGGGGGACTAGTAAAATTTAAAAAAAAAGTAAAAAAAAAAAAAATTAAAAAAACCCCTAAAAGTTCATATCACCCCCCATTCGCCCCATGGAAAATTAAAGGGTTAAAAAAATTAAAAATATACACACATTTGGTATCGCCGCGTTCAGAAACGCCCGATCTATCAAAATAAAAAATCAATTATTCTGATCAGCATACGGCGTAGCGGCAAAAAAATTCCAAACGCCAAAATGACGTTTTTTTTGTCGCCACAACTTTTGCGCAAAATGCAATAAGAGGCGATCAAAATGTAGCATCTGCGCAAAAATGGTACCGTTAAAAACGTCAGTTCGAGACAAAAAATAAGCCGTCACTGAGCCATAGATCACGAAAAATGAGAATGCTACGGGTCACGGAATATGGCGTAAAACGTGCGCCACTTTTTTCAGACAAACTTCCGATTTTTTTTTAACCCCTTAAATAAAAGTAAACCTATACATGTTTGGTGTCTACGAACTCGCACTGACCTGAGGCATCACACCCACACATCCGTTTTACCATATAGTGAACACAGTGAATAAAAAATCTCAAAAACAATAGTGCTATCGCACTTTTTTTGCAATTTTTCTGCATTTGGATTTTTTTTGCCGTTTTCCAGTACACTATATGGTAAAACTTATGGTTTAATTTAAAAATACAGCTCGTTCCACAAAAAATGAGCCCTCACATGACCATATTGACTAAAAAAAAAGTTACGTCTCTCAGAAAAAGAATGTCGAAAAAAAACCCGGAAAGTGAAAAATCGGCCGGTCGTGAAGGGGTTAAAGGAGGTCTCTATCACCTGTTCTGGGTACCCTCTCTCTCTTAATCTCAGTTTCAAATCTGCAGATTGTTGCAGAAAACCCGCATCATCACTGTTAATACGTCTTAACCTCACAAATTGACTGTATGGCAACACATTTTTGGTATGAGCCGTATGAGCACTATCAAAGTGCAGAAAAGTATATGAAGCAGTAGGCTTGCGGAACACCTTAGTTTGAATCACCCCTTCTACAATCGTCACTGCGACATCCAAAAAATTCAAGGATTGACCTCCAAAATCATAAGTGAATGACATATTCATTGTGTTACATGTATTCATGTATGTATTTTGGAGGGCAATCCTTGAATTTTTTGGATGTCGCAGTGACGATTGTAGAAGGGGCGATTCAAACTAAGGTGTTCCGCAAGCCTACCGGTTCCAATACTTTGCTGCACTTTGATAGTGCTCTTACCAAAAATGCGTTGCCATACAGTCAATTTGTGAGGTTAAGACGTATTAACAGTGATGATGCGGTTTTTCTGCAACAATCTGCAGATTTGAAACTGAGATTAAGAGAGAGAGGGTACCCAGAACAGGTGATAGAGACCTCCTTTAATAAATGTATATCAAATTATGCTCAAATAAGGGATTCTCGCTTCGTTGACCGATCCACTAGGAGGATGCAGCCCCGTAGGTTTATTTTCAATTTTAAATTCGGCCCACTGGAATCAGTAATAAAAAACACCCTGTACAAAAATTGCCACATTTTACAACAAGATAGTGACCTAAAAGAAATGACTGCTGCTAAACCTTTAGTTACCTACCGGAGGGGTAATAACCTAAAAGATGTGTTGGTAAAAAACAGATTAACTCAGCCGTCTACGTGGCTAGAGAGGAGTAGCCCGGTCGGTAACTACAGGTGCGGTAATTGCAGATTTTGTCAACTGCATTTTACGGTTAATCCGATAAAAATCGGTTCTTTTGTGCATCATGTCAGGCGTTTTACATCATGCAGGACAAAATTTGTTGTTTACATTGTATTTTGCAGTTGCGGTCATTTTTACATCGGTAAGACCATCAGACCGATGTATGTGAGGTTCAAAGAACATTTTAGCTCTGTGATGTCTGGTAAAGGCTCTCCTCAGTTAATTGAGCATATTTGTAATGCACATAATGGTGATCCGAATGTACTGCGGTTCGCAGGCTTAGGCTGGAAACACATCTATGCGAGTAAAATCGGTCCGACTGGGCTGAAAAAAACTCGGCTGATTTTAGTTCACGTTAGGTCCGAGTGCAACGCAAGTGCGATGCTTTTTCTGAATAAATTAATGATTTTACTAGCGTGTGTAATGCGTGTGTAATACGTATTTTTTACTATGTCATCTGCCATTCAGCGCTGCTACATGGCCGCTGACAGCAGACACAGACAGCCATGTAGCAGAGCTGAATGGCAGATGACAGCAGACACAGACAGAGCCACACTGTCAGAATGAACTCGGGTGAACTTCACCCGACTTCATTGTCATGCTGCGGCTCTGTCTGTGTGCCGCGTCCTGATTAGCGGTCACCAGTGAAGGACTCACCGGTGACCGCTAATCCCCTGAGTGACTGAAGTTAGCAGCCCTCTCTCATACTCACCGATCCCCGATCCCCAGCGCGGCGCTGCATGGCATTCACACTGCTGCGGCGGCTTTTACTATTTTGAAAAAGCCAGCCGCTCATTAAACAATCTCGTATTCCCTGCTTTCCCCGCCCACAGGCGTAATCCACGGACCTCCAGCGTCGCTTCCAGCTCTGCTGCATGCAGGTGACAGGAGCTGCAGCAGACACCGTCGCTCCTGTCACCTCCACACAGCAACTGAGGTGAGTATCGCGATCAGCTGAGCTGTCACTGAGGTTACCTGGATCCAGCGGTGGCCGCGATTAACCTCAGTGACAGCTCAGCTGATCGCGATACTCACCTCAGTTGCTGTGTGGAGGTGACAGGAGCGGCGGTGTCTGCTGCAGCTCCTGTCACCTGCATGCAGCAGAGCTTGAAGCGACGCTGGAGGTCCGTGGATTACGCCGGACATGGAGGGCTTTTTGGGGCTTATTAAATTGCTGAACCAGGGAATTTGTTAGTGTTTTTAATTTCTAATAAAGGATTTTTTCGGGTGTGTGTGTTTATTTACTGTAACTTACAGATTAATCATGGAAGGTATCTCATAGACGCCTGACATGATTAATCTAGGATTTAGGGGCACTTTGCACACTGCGACATCGCAGGTGCGATGTCGGTGGGGTCAAATTGAAAATGACGCACTTCCGGCATCGCATGCGACATCGCAGTGTGTAAAGGCTGGATGATACGATTAACGAGCGCAAAAGCGTCGTAATCGTATCATCGGTACAGCGTCGGCGTAATCCATAATTACGCTGACGCAATGGTCCGATGTTGTTCCTCGCTCCTGCGGCAGCACACATCGCTGTGTGTGAAGTCGCAGGAGCGAGGAACGTCTCCTACCGGCCTCACTGCGGCTTCCGTAGGATATGCGGAAGGAAGGAGGTGGGCAGGATGTTTACATCCTGCTCATCTCCGCCCCTCCGCTCTGATTGGCCGCCTGCCGTGTGACGTCGCAGTGACGCCGCACGACCCGCCCCCTTAACAAGTAGGCGGGTCGCCGGCCACAGGGACGTCGCACGGCAGGTGAGTGTGTGTGTGAAGCTGGCGTAGCGATAACTTTCGCTACGCCAGCTATCACCACATATCGCTGCTGCGACGGGGGCGGGCACTATCGCACTCGGCATCGCAGCATCGGCCTGCGATGTCGTAGTGTGCAAAGCCCGCCTTAGTGGCAGCTGTGGGCTGCCATTAACTCCTTATTACCCCGATTTGCCAACGCACCAGGGCAAATCGGGAAGAGCCGGGTACAGTCCCAGAACTGTCGCATCTAATGTATGCGGCAATTCTGGGCGGCTGCTGACTGATATTGTTAGGCTGGGGGGCTCCCCATAACATGGAGCTCCCCATCCTGAGAATACCAGCCTTCAGCCGTATGGGTGTATCTGGCTGGTATTAAAATTGGGGGGACCGCACGCCATTTTTTTAATTATTTATTTATTTATTTCACTGCACAGTATAGACCCGCCCACCGGCTGCTGTGATTGGTTGCAGTGAGACACCTGTCACTCAGCGTGGAGGCGTGTCTCACTGCAACCAATCATAGGCGCCGGTGGGTGGGTAAAGCAGGGAATACGAGATTGTTTAATGAGCGGCCGGCTTTTTCAAAAGAGGAGAAGCCGCCGGAGCAGTGTGAACGCCGTGCAGCGCCGCGCTGGTGATCGGGGATCGGTGAGTATGAGAGAGGGACGGAGAGGGATAGACCGACATGGACAGAGAGTGAGGGACAGAGATAGTGACCGACCGACAGACCGACAGAGAGATAGTGACCGACGCAGAGAGAATAGAGTCCAAGAGGGAGACACCGACTGACAGAGAATAGTGATTGACAGACATTGTGACACATCACTCGTTTCCAGATTTTTAGGAAACATGCGAGAAATGTATTTAGAAAATCGCATGTCACTAGGATGGTGTGAGTGCCGTCCCGTGACATCCGATTATTTACACGCTCCCATAGACTTGCATTGGAGAGACTCGCAGTAGAAACTCGCAAAAAAGCAGCATGCTGCGATTTTTTTCCCAGTCCGATTTGGACTGAGAAAAAAATCGCTGATGAGAGCTGAATCATTCACTAACATGTGTCCGATTCCAATGCGAGATTTTTTCGCATTGCTCTACTGCGAGAAACTCGCAAGTGAGAAGCAGCCCTTAGAGAGAGTATTTCTCCCCCCTCAAGGAGGTGATGTACACAAATTGCTCCTACAAACTGAGGCAAGACTTATTATAAACCCCTTCATGACCCTTGACGGATCTTTCCGTCATGGATCGTGTGAGGTTAATCCCCGCCCCCTGCCATTGGCAGGTCGCAGCGACCCGCGTAAATATCAGCTGTTTTCAACAGCTGACATGTGTGCCTGCATGTTCTGAGTGGAATCGCATTTCACCCAGAACATTTAACCCCTTACATCTCGCTGCCAAAGTCTGGCAGTGAGATGTATATGCTTGTGGCCATTATTTTCACTTACTGCCGCCCCCACCGGAAGTCACGTGCGTGATCACGTGACTTTCGGTGGTTGACATGGTAGCACAGGGTCATGTGATGACACCTATAGCTATCATGAGTCACTTTCGGTTTCACTCGGCCGGGGACCGAATGAATCAGGAAGTGACCATATCTACTGTTTACAGCTGTGTAGCTATGATCAGCAGATAGGGCAGAGCGATCGCATTGTTGATCCATATAGCCCCCTAGGGGGACTAGTAAAATAAAAAAAAAGTAAAAAAAAAAAAGTTTTAAAAAATAAAAAAAAAAACAAAAAACCTAAAAGTTCAAATCACCCCCCTTTCACCCCATTGAAAATTAAGGCGTTAAAAAAATAAAAAATGTACACATATTTGGTATCACCGCGTTCATAAATGCCTGATCTATCAAAATATAAAATCAATTAATCTGAGTGGTAAATGGCGTAGCGGCAAAAAAATTCCAAACGCCAAAATTACGTTTTTTGGTCGCCGCAAGTTTTACGCATAGTGTAATAACAGGTGATAAAAATGTAGGATCAGGGCAAAAATGGTATCATTAAAAATGTCTGCGCGAGACGCAAAAAATAAGCCATCACTGAGCCATAGATCCCAAAAAATGAGAAAGCTACGGGTTTCGGAAAAAGGCGCAAAACGTACGCCACTTTTTATGGACAAGCTTGTGAATTTTTTTTAACCCCTTAGATACAAGTAAACCTATACATGTTTGGTGTCTGCAAACTCGGACCGACCTCAGGCATGATAATGACATATCAGTTTTACCATATAGTGAACACGATGAATAAAACATCCCAAAAACTATTGTGCGATCACACTTTTGTTGCAGTTTTTCCCCACTTGGATTTTTTTGCTGTTTTCCAGTACATTATAAAGTACAACTTATGGTTTTATTTAAAAGTACAACTCGTCCCACAAAAAACAATCCCTCACATGGCAAGATTGACAGAAAAATAAAAAAGTTACGGCTCTCGGAAGAAGGGGAGCAAAAAGCAAAAAACGGAAAACACCCGGGGGCTGAATGGGATAAATATAGAGCCCATGGGGATTTGGGGTTAAATGACAAAAATGATCTCTCGGTTTTCTGCACATCTCTATGTGTCCGCATATTTTTGTATGTGTCTGTTTGTAATGGTTTTTTACCATGTTGATTTTAATTGTATTTTGTATAACATTGTCAGTATCATGCACTATTTTGTTACTTGTTGCACTTATCATCTGTTTTTAATTGGCAGTGACATAGACCTGACACAGCTCTCTCATAAGGCGATGGTCTATGCCTGTCCACATGGACCCGAGGAAGCGTATCCATACGCGAAACGGCCGTCGTCCGTGAGGGGGCCCGCTGTCAGCTCTGCTCCTGCCTTTTTATTGCACCGCACTTCAATAAAGAATTTTGCTTGATTCCGGTGAGTGCCGTCCCTTCTCTCAGTTGGATTCTGCAAACTTTAAACATGCTTGAATATACACTTTGGTCAGAAATTGAGTCTTTCGTGGTGAGCGTGCATACAGGCCATGGAGGGGGGTGTATTGCGTATTGTTTTCTTTGCAATAAGGCTGTGTGCGCACATGTGCATTTGTCCTGCATTTTGGCTGCGTTTAAAACTGCAGCACCTCAATGACAAAATGCATGCGTTGTGCTTCCCCAGCAAATGAGAAGTGTGCAAATTTCCATGCGCACGTTGCTTTTTTTTAGGCAGCGTTTTGGATGCCAAATATTTGACAAAATCGATGCGTATAAAAAAGCAGTATGTCACTTCTTTTGTGCATTTTGGTTGCATTTTCTACCCATTGAAATGAATGAGGTGTGTCAAAACGCAACCAAAATGTTTAGCTGTGCACTTGCACTACATTTTTGTTGCATTCTGCATGTTTTTTTGACAAACAAAACACAGGTCTTTCGGTCTTTCTCTCTGTCCGTATCGGTTTCTCTGTCTGTCGATCTCACTCACTCTCTCTGTCGGTTGGACTCTCCCTCTCTCTGTCGATCTCACTCACTCTCTCTGTCGGTCGGTTGGTTTCTCCCTCTCACCCCCTTTCTCATACTCACTGATCACCGGCGCGGCGCGACGCTGCACAGATGTCACACTGCTCCAGCGGCTTCTCCTGCTTTTGAAAATGCCGGCCGCTCATTATTCCATCTCATATTCACTGCTTCGCCTCGCCCACCGGTGCCTATGATTATTTGCAGTCAGAAGAAACCCCACGCTGAGTGACAGCTGTCTCACTGCAACCAATCACAGCCGCCAGTGGGCGGGTCTATATTGTGCAGCAAAATAAATAAATGAATGAATGAATGAATGAATAAATAAATAAATAAATAAATAAATAATAATTAAAAAAAAAAAAACGGCTGCGGTCACCCCTAATTTTGATACCAGTCAAGGTAAAGTCACATGGCTGAGGGCTGGTATTCTCAGGATGGGAAGACCCACGTTATGTGGAGCCCCCAGCCTAAAAATATCAGCCAGCAGCCGCCCAGAAAGGCCGCATCCATTAGATGAGACAGTCCAGGTACTCTACCCAACTCATCCCGATTGTTCTGTTGCGGTGGCAGTCGGGGTAATAAGGAGTTAATGACAGCCCATAGCTACCACTAAGTCCTAGCTTAGTGATGGCAGGCGTCTATGAGACACCCCCATCACTAAACTGTAGTGAAATAAATAAACACAAACAGTGAAAAATCCTTTATTTGAAATAAAAGACAAAACAACACCATCTTTCACCACTTTAATAAACCCCAAACACCCCTCCAGGTCCGATGTAATCCACACGAGGTCCCACGAAGCTTTTGGCTCTCCTACATCGGAAGCTGACAGGAGTGGCTGTAGAGCACGACTGCTCTCTCTGAGCTTCACGGAGCAACTGAAGTGAGTCACGCTGTCAGCGGTGACGTGACTCAGGTTACCCACGGCCACATCTGGATCCTCCAACTGTCTCAGGTGGAGGAATTCAGCTGTGGCCGCGGATAACCTGAGTGACGGCACCACTGATCGCGCGGCTCACTTCAGTCACTCAGGTGATTTGCGTTCACAGGTGAGTCCTTCACTTGTGATCACAAATGAGGCCGCGACACAGAGAGCCGCACGATGACAATGAACTTGGGTGAAGCTCTGACATCACTGCTGCGGACCCCTGTGTCCGGCCACTGACCTCAGAGGTTCATCTGAGTTCATGACAGCACACAGTCACGGGATGACAAAGAAGTCGTGTGAAGTTCATCCGAGTTCATTCTCATCCCGCGGCTCTGTCTACTGTCACCGGGCATGTAGCAGAGCTGAATTGCCATGGAACCGCACTTTCAAAAATGCATCCAAAATGCATGTAAAATGCATTTATTTTTGTCAAACGCAGTGTTTACAGTTATCAAAGTCTGCCAGAGGGTGCATGTTTTTTTCACAATTACAGAGCGCAGCCTGCGCACACACCTTAATTCTACCTACTGATTCCATGTCTTTCTCTAGCTCTCCACAGTTAAGGGGGCTCTACACGCAGCGATATTGCTAGCGATATCGCGAGCGTACCCGCCCCCGTCGTTTGTGCATCACGGGCAAATCGCTGCCCGTGGCGCAAAATATTGTTAGGAGCCGTCACACGGACTTACCTGCCTAGCAACGTCGCTGAGGCCGGCGAACCGCCTCCTTTCTAAGGGGGCGGTTCGTGCGGCGTCACAGCGGCATCACTAAACGGCCGCCCAATAAGAAGCGGAGGGGCGGAGATGAACAGCCGTAATATCCCACCCACCTCCTTCCTTCCTCACTGCAGGCGGCCGCAGGTAAGCTGTAGTTCGTCGTTCCCGAGGTGTCACAGATAGCGATGTGTGCTGCCTCGGAAACGACAAACAACTTGCGTCCTCAACAATCAACGATTTTTTGAAAATGAATGACGTGTCAACGATGGACAATTTAGTGAGTATTTTCCATTGTTAACGGCCACTTGTTGGTGTCAAACGCAACGACGTCGCTAACGATGCCAGATGTGCGTCACGGAATCCGTGACCCCGCCGATATATCGTTAGATACGTCGTTGCGTGTAACGGGGCCTTTAGTCCTTTGCTCTTGGACACCTCTTCTGATCATTTTTCTTCACTCCTCTGTCGAAATCTTGAGAGAAGCACCTAGGTGTAGCCGGTTTATGGTGAAATGTTGTTCTTTTCACTTCTGGATTATGGCCACAAAAGTGGTCACTGGAATTTTCTGTAGTGTAGTAATATTCTGTATCCAATGCCATCAATATGTTTTGCACAACATAGCTGCAAAAGTCGTGAGACAGCTCATTGATTTTACCCATCAGGCAATGTTTCTTGTGTGGCACCTTGGTAATGAGTCACTTGTTTTTATAGGACATCAGTTGAACCAGCTGCTATTTTTCAATAAGTTGCAGGATTGCTTTCTAATTACTGATAAGATTTCAGCTGGTGTCATGACTTTCCATGGCTTTTTGCACCTCTTTCTTTATGCATTCAATACATTTTTCCTGTTATTTCTCATTATTACACATCACTTAATTTATGGACATCTACGGTTTGATTTCTCTTTCCTATGTGGACTGGATAAGTTGTTACCAACATCTGATGAGAAATTCATGTCATTATCACCTTAATAAATATGTTAACTTAGAAAATTGGTGACATGCACAATAGTTATTTCACCTGCTGGATATACTGTGACTACAGATAGTACACCAGCCACATATTATCCTGTATATAAAATCTGATGTCTGCTCATGGTAATTCCAGGGGCGGATTAAGAGTGGCAAGGGCCCTAAGCAGTTGAGAAGGCATGACCAAACCCCCAAAATCCGATGTAACATGTTAAATGATCTCCCCTTTGAAAGATCATGTGACAGGTCATGGGATTAACATTCAGGTCCTCTGGTGCACATCTGTAGATACAAAACAAGAGACAGTAGGCTGCATAGAGCGCCTCACAAAGTTTTCCTTTATGTTCCACACTATGCATAACATAGCGGTATACATATTGGACCTTGGGTGGAAAATTCATTATTCCGAGGGGCCACATGAGATTGTGAATGTTGTGGAGGCTGAACCAATAGGCTGAAATGTATTCTGCTTAATATTAATAACATGTCAATTATAGTTATTTGATACTAACATTAATTATATCCAAAACAAACTGATAGTGAACTTAGATTGTGAGCCTCAATGGGGAAAGTGATAATCACGTCTGTAAAAGGACTGAGGAATTAATAGCACTGTATAAGTGAGTGAAATAAATAAACTAAGTATGACGACATCCCTAAATATACAGAATGAGCCCTCACATAGCTCGCTATAAACAGTATGAGCCTACACAAAGTAGCACTATATACAGTATGAGCTCTCACATAGTATAGAGGATGCTATGTGGGAGCTCACATACAGTGCCTTGTGAAAGTATTCGGCCCCTTGAATTTTTCAACCTTTTTCCACATTTCAGGCTCCAAATATAAAGATTACAATTTTAATGTTATGGTGAAGAATCAACAAGTGGGACTCAATTGTGAAGTTGAACAAAATGTATTGCTTATTTTTAACTTTTTTAAAATATAACTGAAAAGTGGGGCGTGCAATATTATTCGTCCCCTTTACTTTCAGTGCAGCAAACTCACTCCAGAAGTTAATTGAGGATCTCTGAATGATCCAATTTTGTCCTAAATGACTGATGATAAATATAAGCCACCTGTGTGTAATCAAGTCTCCTTCGTATAAATGCACCTGCTCTGTGATAGTCTCAGTGTTCTGTTTAAAGCACAGATAGCATCATGAAGACCAAGGAACACAACAGGCAGGTCCATGATACTGTTGTGGAGAAGTTTAAAGCCGGATTTGGTTACAAGAATATTTCCAAAACTTTAAACATCCCAAGCAGCACTGTGCAAGCGATCTTATTGAAATGGAAGGAGTATCATACCACTGCAAATCTACCAAGACAAGGCCATCCATCTAAACTTTCATCTCACCAAGGAGAAGACTGACCAGAGATGCAGCCAAGAGGCACATGATCACTCTGGATGAACTGCAGAGATCTACAGCTGAGGTGGGAGAGTCTGTCCATAGGACAATGATCAGTCACACGCTGCACAAATCTGGCCTTTATGGAAGCGTGGCAAGGAGAAAGCCATTTCTCAAAGATATCCATAAAAAATGTTGTTTAAAGTTTGCCACAAGCCACCTGGGACACACACCAAACATGTTTAAGAAGGTGCGCTGGTCAGATGAAACTATTTGGGCACAATGCCAAACGATATGTTTGACGTAAAGGCAACACAGCTCATCACCCTGAACACACCATCCCCACTGTCAAAATGGTGGTGGCAGCATCATGGTTTGGGCCTGCTTTTCTTCAGCAGGGACAGGGAAGATGGTTAAACTTTATGGGAAGATGGATGGAGCCAAATACAGGACCATTATTGAAGAAAACCTCTTGGAGTTTGCAAAAGACCTGAGACTGGGACGGAGATTTGTATTCCAAAAAGACAATGATCCCAAACATAAAAGGAAAATCTACAATGGAATGGTTCACAAATAAATGTATCCAGGTGTTAGAATGGCCAAGTCAAAGTCCAGACCTAAATCCCATCAAGAATCTGTGGAAAGAGCTGAAAACTGCTGTTCACAAATGCTCTCCAACCAACCTCACTCAGCTCGAGCTGTTTGCAAAGGAAGAATGGGCAAGAATTTCAGTTTCTTGATGTGCAAAACTGATAGAGACATACCCCAAGCGTCTTGCAGCTGTAGTCGCAGCAAAAGGCGGCGCTACAAAATATTAACTTAAAGGGGCCGAATAATATTGCACGCCCCACTTTTCAGTTATTTATTTTTTAAAAAAAGTTTAAAATAAGCAATAAATTTAGTTTAACTTCACAATTGTGTCCCAATTGTTGTTGATTCTTCACCAGAACATTAAAATTTTTATCTTTATGTTTGAAGCCTGAAATGTGGGAAAAGGTTGAAAAATTCAAGAGAGCCTAAGGGGTGCTTCACACATAGCGAGATCGCTACCGAAATCGCTGCTACGTCACGGTTTTTGTGACGCAGCAGTGATCTCATTAGCGATCTCGCTGTGTGTGACACTGAGCAGCGATCTGGCCCCTGCTGTGAGATCGCTGCTCGTTACACACAGCCCTGGTTCGTTTTTTTATTGTTGCCCTCACGCTGTGACGCACAGATCGCTGTGTGTGACAGCGAGAGAGCAACGAAATGAAGCGAGCAGAGAGCAGGAGCCGGCGTCTGGCAGCTGCGGTAAGCTGTAACCAGGGTAAACATAATAATAATAATAATAATTTTATTCATTTATATAGCGCTATTATTTCCACAGCGCTTTACATACATTGGCAACACTGTCCCCACTGGGGCTCACAATCTAGAGTCCCTATCTGTATGTCTTTGGAGTGGTGGTTACCCGATATTTACCTTCGTTACCAGACTCCGCCGCTCTCACGCTGCCAGTGCCGGCTCCCTGCTCTCTGCACATGTAGCTGCAGCACACATTGGGTTAATTAACCCGATGTGTACTGTAGCTAGGAGTGCAGGGAGCCAGCGCTAAGCAGTGTGTGTGTGCTGCTCTCTGCACATGCAGCTGCAGTACACATCGGGTTAATTAACCCGATGTGTACTGTAGCTAAGAGAGCAGAGAGCCAGCGCTAAGCAGTGTGCGCGGCTCCCTGCTCTCTGCACATGTAGCGACGTTATGATCGCTGCTGCTTCTGCTGTGTTTGACAGCGAAGCAGCGATCATAACAGTGACTTACAAGGTCGCTGCTACGTCACAGAAAATGGTGACGTAACAGCAACGTTGTTGTCGCTATGTGTGAACCCAGCCTAATACTTTCGAAAGGCACTGTAAGCTCTCAATATACAAGGGGCTGCTGATAAGTCTGAGTTTATCCAGTAAGAAACGAGATAGGATGATAAAACTTTACATTTATTCCACATACTCTCCACTGATGTCAACACACTTCTTACATGGGTATTCCAAGTTCTTTCTGTAAGCCTAGCAAAAAGGATTTCGGTTGTGCCTCAAACCAGGCATCTGTAGCAGCCATGGAATCAGAAATGGTGTGAAATTTGGTACCCTTGAGTTTTTTCTTCAAGTTTCCAAACAGATGATAGTCGGAGCGAGCTAGATCTGGTGAATAAGGTGGGTGGTCAACCAGCTGGAAGCCCAGTTCTGCCAGTTTTGCCGTGGTCACTTGTGCAGTGTGAGTGGAGGCATTGTCTTACAGGAACAAGATTCCTTTGGACAGCTTGCCGCAGCTTTTGGCCTTCAGAGCTGCCTTCAGTTGTTCCAAATGTTCATTGTAATAGCTTGCATTGATGGTGGAACCCTTTTGAAGGTACTCCACTTGCAGCACACCCTCCTTATCCCAGAATACAGATGCCATCACCTTAATGGGTGATTTTTGCTTCCTGAACTTTTTTGGGCGAAGAGAACCACTGTGCCTCCACTCTTTTCATTGCTCCTTGTTTTCAGGGTCATACAAATAAATCCAGGTCTCATCCATAGTGATCCAGGAAGTTATCAGTCCGGAAACGCTGACAAATGGACCTGGAAGTTTAGGGTCCCACTTTGCAGATAGCTTCCTCCAAAATATCCAAATGTTCATGGATAAGAACACAAAATCATTCACGGGAAATCCCTATGATGTCTGCTATTGCTTTAGCTGAAATTCATTGATTCTTAGTATGCGGTTGTGCACAGCATCGACGATCTCCGGAACAACCACTCTCGGTCGTCCAGGACGTTCCTCATCACTGGTGCTGAAGTGGCCTGTTTTAAATTTGGCAACCCAGTTCTTAACTGTGGAATAATGTCTGTGGCATATCACCATGAATATCCTTTGCGGACTTTCCTTGCAGAAACAAGAATTTTATCACTCCTCTGCTCTCAGTTGCTGTGAATATTGCATTAAACTCTGCCATTTTGATTTCCCACGTGCATAGAACACCGTTTCCATAAGATTCAAATGTGAAATCTTGAAAACATATATTAGACACATAAGGCTTTCATGTGATGTAATATGTGTTACCATAAAAACAAAAAAAGATCACAAAACCAAAGATTTATCAGCAGACCGTCGTACAGGATGAGCACCCACATAGCTCTCTATATAAAGGATGAGCCGTCATATAGCTCTATATACAAAACAAGAAAGCCTGCGGAGACACCATCACATGTTTCTCAACACTGACAGGAAACTAACCAGGTCTTTCACTGGGAAGGAACAACCACGGGAAGGGCAGTCTCCAGTCAAGGAGACCACCTATGTCAAACATGGTATCCATCCACAGACAGCTGTTTCGGGGTATTTGCCCCTCATCAGTGTGGAGTAGGAATCTGGCTAGTGGGAGCAAAAAGTGTAGTCTTTTACTAGGCAATGCTCCCACTAGCCAGATTCCTACTCCACACTGATTCCTACTCCACACCAGACAGCTGTTTCCGGGTATTTGCCCCTCATCAGTGTGGAGTAGTCTTCTACTAGGCATTGCTCCCACTAGCCAGTTTCCTGATGAGGGGCAAATATCCCGAACCAGCTGTCTGTGGATGGATACCATGTTTGGCATAGGTGGTCTCCTTGACTGGAGACTGCCCTTCCCGTGGTTGTTCCTTCCCGGTGAAAGACTTGGCTAGTTTCCTGCTAGCGTTGAGAAACATGTGATGGTGTCTCCGCAGGCTTTCTTGTTTTAAATATTTCCCAGGGGACATTGCTCTAGAATTACTGCGTTGTGAAACACGTGATGGTGTCTCCGTGGTGTTGGATGTTGATCTCCCTAAGGTCAACCATCCTTGCTTATGTAGTCTTCTACTAGGCATTGCTCCCACTAGCCAGTTTCCTACTCCACTCTACCATTCTGTATTGCCAGCAGTGGAGCTCCAGGAAAGCTCCCAATTCAGAGATGTGCACAGCTGTTAATGGTGCAAACATTATAGTGAGGGTAATCTCACTTGCCCTTATTATAATCTACCTATCAGTATGTCATAGACTAATCTGTACACTGCATGTGCTATGTTTCACTGTACTAATCACACCTGCACATCGCCATATCAGTTTTACCATATAGTAAACACAGTGAATAAAATATCCCAAAAACAATTGTGCAATCACACTTTTTTTTGCAATTGTTCTGCACTTGGAATTTTTTTGCCGTTTTCCAGTACATTATATGGTAAAACTAATGGATTCATTTAAAAGTACAACTCGTCCCTCAAACGTACGCTCTTATATGGCAAGATTAAAGGAACAATAAAAAAGTGACGGCTCTCGGAAAAAGGGGAGCAAAAAACAAAAACGGAAAATCGCTCGGGGTGAAGGGGTTAAACAAAAGACATTTTAGGACTTTTCCATTACCATATAAATGAATAGATTTGGAACCTTTTATTTCCATTATGTTATCCTAAAATGCATTAAAATCATGAAACTACTGGAAATGTGAAGCAGAGCCTTAGGGGTACTTTGCACACTACGACATCGCAGCTGCGATATCGGTGGGGTCAAATCGAAAGTGACGAACATCCGGCGTCGCTGTCGACATCGTAGTGTGTAAATCCTTTTAGCTACCATTAACGAGCGCAAAAGCGTCGTAATCGTATGATCGGTGTAGTGTCCGACATTTCCATAATTTCGCTGTAGCGACAGGTACAATGTTGTTACTCGTTCCTGCGGCAGCACACATCGCTGTGTATGAAGCCGCTGGAACGAGGAACATCTGCTTACCTGCCACCGGCAGCGATGCGGAAGGAAGGAGGTGGGCGGGATGTTTACGTCCCGCTCATCTCCGCCCCTCCGCTTCTATTGGCCGGCCGTTGTATGACATTGCTGTGACGACGCACGACCCGCCCCCTTAGGAAGGAGGTGGTTCGCCGGCCAGAGCGGCATTGCAGGGCAGGTAAGTGCATGTGAAGCTGCCGTAGCGATAATGTTCGCTACGGCAGCTATCACAAAATATCGCAGCTGCGACAGGGGCGGGCACTATCGCGCTCGGCATCGCTACCATCGGCATGCGATGTCGTAGTGTGCAAAGTACCCCTTAGAATGTAATGTAAAGATACTGGAATGGGGCGGAGTGATGTAGCTGAACTGAGCGGATGCACATGAGAGCTGCTCCCACCATCCTGCATATCCTGATATTGTTGCCTGATTGCCTGTTCTCCCTTGCCTGCAAAGTGCTTCCCGAGGTAGGGGACACTCTAGAGGCCAGCGATTCCACCGGAGCTGTCCCCCAGCTCCTGACGGAGGATATTGTACCAAATGAGGCCGGAGAGTGAGACGAGGCACCAACTTCCCTGCACGAGGCTTTGCAGCTGCATAGCGCCGCGGAGTCCCATCACCCGGCGAACGGCTTACCCCCAGGAGGACGTGGAGGAGCTGTTGGAGGTGGCTTCACAAGTCTGCAGGGGCTAACTGGAGGGGAGATCTGGAGATCGGTGAGCGCCACTAATAATTTTATCATCAGCTGCACCGCCTGCAGCCGGCACATCAAAGGGCCAGCAGCAGTGAACGAGCCATTAACCGAGGCAGCAGGATTGGGGTGGGTGCTCTGAAAAACAGGCCCCTCAGGTCTCCCTCTGACATTGACATAGTACGAAAAAGATATACATTAAGACTCCACGCTGGAGAGGCCTGTATTACTCCTGATTATAACAATCAGGCGCTGTGCTGACTCGGGACTACCCTTTGCTGTAGATACATGTATGTACAGATGCTTCCTGGCTGCCTGAGCTGGATAGGAGAGAAAAGGTGCTCATTTCACTGGACACATATTACAGAGGCACAGGATTAGGTGTACTGGGGTGCAGCAGGAGTGGAGAGTGTAATATACAACGATCCAGCTAGCTATTCTGAGTCCCCTTAAACAATCTGGAGGCATCAATAAACTCAAGGAGTTTGCCAGGAATGGTCAGGGAGACACTCCTAAGGCCAAGAGGCGTGCTTCTTCCAAAGCCCAGGCGCTGACGGGGGATGGGGATGGAGATCAAGATGACTTAACCCTGAGACAAATGTACGAGCAGCTCATGCAGGCAATATCTCCATGTAAAGGGTGCTTTACACGCTGCGACATCGCTAGCGATTGCTAGCGATGTTGCAAGCATTAGCACCCGCCCCCGTTGTTGGTGCGACATGTGGTGATCGCTGCCGTAGCGAACATTATCGCTATGGGAGCGTCACAAGCACATACCTGTTCTTAGACGTCGCTGTGCCCGCCGAACAATTCCCCCTTCAAGGGGGAGGGGCGTTTGGCGTCACAGCGACGTCACAAACGGCCGTCCAATAACAGAGGAAGGTGGAGATGAGCGGCCGGAACATGCCATCCACCTCCTTCCTTCCTCATTGCCGGTAGACGAAGGTAAGGAGATGATCGTCGCTTCTGCGGTGTCACACATAGCGATGTGTGGTGCCGCAGGAATGAGGAACAACCTCGCTACGTACGAGACAACGATTTTTGGTAAATGAACGACCTCTCATATACCAACGATTTTTGTCTCTTTTGCGATCGTTTAAGGTAGCTCCTGCCTGTCACACGCTGCGATCTCGCTAACGGTGCCGGATGTGCGTCACAAACACCGTAACCGCAACGATATATCGTTAGCGATGTCGCATTGTGTAAATGGCCCTTAAGACCTCCCTTACAGGGAAGATTGAGGAGGTATATTCTGAAGTTGGCCTTTTGCGCCAGGATATGAAGAACTTGAGGACCCGTACTACAGAGGTTGGATTACGGCATCCTACTACCCGGGAGTTACCTGTCATTCTTCAGGTGCACGCTGTCACGTTTAGATTATATTTTTGGATCAAGTAACGTGGCAGCCTGGGTTGACAATGTGGTACATGGAGTACAGGGAATATCATTCTTACATCTGATGTTAACAGACCCCTTTGGCGGTTAAACCCCTTTTGGTTCAAACTAATCAAAGTGATAGGACCCTGGCCCAACTAGAAGACTTCTTAGTAGCTCAACTCAAACCCTGAACAATAATTTGGTGTGGGACACTCTCAACGCTTACCTTCAGGGATGCTTAAAAGAGTTATCTGACATAAACTCAAAAATTTTTGTTCAGCTAATCCGTGCTGTATTGTCATATAAATCACACCTACATTGTTATTTTTTGTTTTCTAACTTTTGTTCCTCTTGAATTCACCCTTTATTCTCTGCAGCTTCTTGTTTACATTCAGATACAGCAAACATGACCACTTCCTGTGCTGAACCTCAGTCAGAGCTGTCACCACCCACCCCAGTGTCCAGCCTCGCCCTCTGCCCGCCCCCTGCACACACACATTCCCTGTCAGTATATTCTGCCCCAGCACCTGACCTATTATCACTACAGCATTGCAAATAACAACCCCACATCGGGCTGTGCACCGCACACGCACACATATGGCTCTGTACCGCACACATATGGCTCTGTACCGCACACATATGGCTCTGTACCGCACATGCACACATATGGCTCTGTACCGCACACGCACACATATGGCTCTGCACCGCACACGCACACATATGGCTATGTACCGCACACGCACACATATGGCTCTGTACCGCACACGCACACATATGGCTCTGCACCGCACACATATGGCTCTGCACCGCACACGCACACATATGGCTCTGTACCGCACACGCACACATATGGCTCTGCACCGCACACATATGGCTCTGCACCGCACACGCACACATATGGCTATGTACCGCACACGCACACATATGGCTCTGTACCTCACATGCACACATATGGCTCTGCACCGCACACACACACATATGTCTAAGTACCGCACACGCACACATATGGCTCTGTACCGCACACACACACATATGGCTCTGCACCGCACACATATGGCTCTGTACCGCACACATATGGCTCTGCACACGCACACATATGGCTCTGCACACATATGGCTCTGAACACGCACACATATGGCTCTGCACACGCACACATAGGGCTCTGCACACATATGGCTCTGCACACGCACACATATGGCTCTGCACACGCACACATATGGCTCTGCACACGCACACATATGGCTCTGCACCGCCCGCCCCCCATCCCCATCGGGAACACATGTAAGGAATACATACTCACTCGTCCTCGGTCCCCGCCGCTCCTGCACGTTCGCGTGCTGTCTGTGCTCTGACGTCACCACTGTGCTGAAGAGAGCTCAGACAGCGGGAGGGACAGTGATGAGAAGCAGCGCTGCGCTGCTTCTCATCAGCACTTTCAAATGTACCGGCATCTGTGATCTGTGATGCCGGTATATCTGAATGTGTGATCCTTAGCAGGGGGGCCGGTGCTGGAGCTGACACCATGGCAGCTGCCGCCAGGCCCCGCCGCCAGGTCACGGACCCCCACAGCAGTGCAGGGGGAGGTTACTGGAGAGTAACAGAGGTGCGGGGGAATGTGTGGGAGGGTGCAGGGAAGGGGGGGGGACTCCACGAACTGTACTTCCCAGCAGGGAGGCGACATGCTGTTCCACATTTGCATGTCAACATGGTCCTGCCCATGTTGACATGAAATGACCGGAAGCAGCAAAATCGCGGCAGGAGCGGGCACATGACCGCTCTGAGCCGGGGGAGAGGGGCTGACAGCAGGGCAGGTAAGTGGTCTCTATCTACTTACCTGCCCCAATGTAGCCCCATAGGGTAATTAAAAAAAGAAGTCAAAGAAGCCGGATAACCCCTTTAACTTCGACCATAGCACATCTTAAACGGATGACAAGGGTGGAGAATGACATAATAGAAAGAAGACTCAGGGACTCGGAGGCAAGATATATATCTAGCCCAACTAATGGGAACAGGGCGGCTTGGTTGCACTCATATAGAACATATGTACAACACTCTGAAACTAAATCTAAACGTAAGCTATTCTTCACCCGACTGTCATACTTTGAACTTGGGAACGAGTCAAACAAATTACTTGCATATATAGATAGGCAGCATAATGCTTCAAATACAGTACTGGCTATACCAAAGGCGGATGGTTCGATTGTCACATCCCCTGAGGGCATCTCACAATGTTTCTACACGTTCTATAAAACTTTGTACAGCTCTAAAAGTGTTCATGGCGTCCAGGATTGTTTGGCATATTTGTCAGATGTAGAATGTCAAACGTTGAGTCAGTCACAACGAGAATTTCTAGAGGCAGACATAACAACAGAAGAAGTAACAACAGCCATCTCAGATATGGCTAGAGGGAAATCTCCCGGTCCAGACGGCCTTCAAATAGACTTTTACGGCAAATATTTGTGACACCTTGGCCCCAGTCCTTCTTGATATTTTTTCACACCATACTCTTGGTGGCTCTCTAACTGCCTCTCTATACAAAGCGCATATTCTTGTACTGAGGAAGGAGGGAAAGGATCACTGGACTGTGGCTCATACCGCCCTATATCATTGGTCAACGTTGACTATAAGATTTTTACCAAAATATTGGCGTCCCAGCTTAATTCTGTTATACTAGATGTAGTGTCCCCGGATGAAACAGGATAAATGCCTGGGAAAAACAACTCTATAAATATTAGATGGGTCCAGTCCATAGTGCAATACACTATGTTGGTCCAGGAAAACGAGTGGGCCTTGGCCTCGCTGGACGCGGCCAAAACATTTGACTCGGTGGAATGGCCATTCTTATCTGCCTGCCGCCAGAGATTCGCTTTTGGCACTAAGTTTAGTAATTGGATCTACATGCTGTATAGATCCCCATCTGTTGTGTCAATTCCTGTTCCGTGTGACTACTGTGTCTGTTTGGGGTAATGCAGGGGTGGGATTCAGCCGGTTCTGTCAGGTTCGGGCGAATAGGTTGTTAAAATAGCAGCCGGTTCCCCGAACCGGCAAGAAACAGCTCCGGCGATCCGGTTCTGTATTTATTTGTGTTAGTGTATTTAAGACACTAGCACAAATGAATCCCCGTACCTCCGCGCCGCACTTCCGGGTTCAGTGTAGCCTGTCTGCTCCCTGACCCGGTGTGCAGCGACGCGCTGACGCTGTTGAGGTCCGGCAGTGTGGGGAGTTAGCTGCTCCTCCTACTGCCATCTGTCAGCGCCAGTGTCAGTGTGCAGAGTGCAGCAGAGGAAGACAGAGGAGAGTCCACCGCTGCTTGGAGCAGGTAAGCGCTCAGTGAGCCGAAGATGCAGGGAGCAGGGAGAGGAGCCAAATAAGATTGGAGCTATATGGGGAGAGGAGCCGCATAAGATAGGAGCTATATGGGGAGAGGAGCCGCATAAGTAGGGAGCTATATGGGAAATGGACACATATGGGACAGGATCTGCAGGGGAAAAGGAGCATATGGGATGGGATCTGAAGGGGAAAGAGGCCATGATGGGATGGGATCTGCAGGGGGAAGAGGCCATGATGGGATGGGATCTGCAGAGGAAAGAGGCCATGATGGGATGGGATCTGCAGGGGAAAGAGGCCATGATGGGATGGGATCTGCAGGGGAAAGAGGCCATGACGGGATGGGATCTGCAGGGGAAAGAGGCCATGACTGGATGGGATCTGCAGGGGAAAGAGGTCATGATGGGATGGGATCTGCAGGGGAAAGAGGCCATGATGGGATGGGATGTGCAGGGGGAAAGAGCCCATAATGAGATGGGATCTGCTGGGGAAAGAGGCCATAATGGGATGGGATGTGCAGAGGGAAAGAGGCCATAATGAGATGGGATGTGCAGGGGGAAAGAGGCCATAATGGGATGGGATCTGCAGGGGGAAAGAGGCCACATGGGATGGGATCTGAAGGGGGAAAGAGGCCACATGGGATTGGATCTGCAAGGGGAAAAGGCCATATTGGGATGGGATCTGCAGGGGGGAAAAGGCTATAATGGGATGGGATCTGCAGGGGTAAGAGACCACATGGGATGAGATCTGTATGGGGAAGGTCGTCCATTCCAATTTTAGCAGGGCTCCTTTAGTAATAATTTTTAAAAATTGTAGAAAAGCCATTTAATTCAATATGACTGACAGTGACTGGAACAACTGGTACTGGACAGGAGAGTGAAGGTACAGGAGGGTAAGAAGGGGCAAGAGATTTTACTTTAAATTACTTGTATTTTTTGGTTGAGGAAAGTGCGTGAAAATGGGTGTGGCTAACAAAATGGCTGTGGTTACATAATCGGTGTGGTTTTCAAATGTGCGGGGTTTACAGAGAACCTGTTGTTAAAAAATTGAATCCCACCCCTGGGGTAATGGACCAGGAGTCATGGTATCAATCCCACCCCTGGGGTAATGGACCAGGAGTCATGGTATCATTACATGAAAATATTTCTTAGGGAAACCTTGTTCATGGCTAGGAAGTTGATAGCTCTAAGGTGGATGGGAGGTTCAGATCCAACAGTGCGGTCTTGGGTCAAATAAGTTAATTAAATCATACCCTATGGGTGGTGCATTACAATAGGGGATGCCCAGAAAAATTCTACAAAATCTGGAGTCTGTGGAACTCCTTTCCCGACACACTTACAGAAGATTAAAGGGAATGATTGTGACATAGATCCCTCTAGGTGTTAGAATACTGTCCAGCAGTATATGGATATTGAGATGCTGTGTAGCTGTTATTGTTGCCTTTTGTTTTGTTTAGGTTCTTTGATTAGATTAAGTTGTCTGTATACTTAATACAAATCTGTTAAATGTATAAATGCTAGGGTGTATGAACAACAACACTATTTTGTTTTAGGTAAAGCAGGTGCCATGAAAACTACATGACTGCCTATTACTATGTGTAAAATGTCACCATCCATGTACCTGTAACGGTGTACATTATGTCAGCTGTACCGTGTTTGAGTTGTTAATAAAACAAAGGAAAATAAAAGATACAGATATAAATATGGCTTACCATGGCTGCAAAAGGCGCCTCTTGTTGGGGACATTTATTTCCTCCCTTTGTTTGCGTTTTACTAAAATATAAACCAAAAGTGATTATGATCCTAGTTCACATACCAGAGGAGCAATCTCCAACCTTGGAAGAAGCAGAACCTATTACATACTATATGGATAAAAGTATTGGAATGCCTACACATTACACCCAGGGAAGTTATACGAAATCTCATGCTAAATCCCCTCAGTGGTATCAACCACTGAGGACTCTCCGTTCTTTTAAACAATGTTTTTATCTCTACTGGCTAACATGGTACAAAGATATACTTTGCCTGTAAGGGTACCTTCACACTTTAGCGATGCAGCAGCGATTCGACCAGCGATCTGACCTGGTCAGGATCGCTGCTGCATCGCTACATGGTTGCTGGTGAGCTGTCAAACAGGCAGATCTCACCAGCGACCAGTGACCAGCCCCCAGCCAGCAGCGACGTGCAAGCGACGCTGCGCTTACACGGAGCCGGCGTCTGGAAGCTGCAGACACTGGTAACTAAGGTAAACATCGGGTATGGTTACCCGATGTTTACCTTAGTTACCAGCGCACACCGCTTAGCTTACCGTGTGCAGGGAGCAGGAGCCGGCGCTGGCAGCGTGAGAGCTGTGGAGGCTGGTAACGAAGGTAAATATTGGGTAACCACCTTGGTTACCCGATGTTTACCTTGGTTACAGCTTACCGCAGGCTGTCACATGCCGGCTCCTGCTCCCTGCACATTCAGGATTGTTGCTCTCTCGCTGTCACACACAGCTATCTGTGCTTATCAGCGGGAGAGCAATAATAAAAAAACGAACCAGGGCTGTGTGTAACGAGCAGCGATCTCACAGCAGGGTCCAGATCGCTGCTCAGTGTCACACACAGCGAGATCGCTAATGAGGTCACAAAAAAACGTGACTCAGCAGCGATCTCGCTGTGTGTGAAGTACCCCTAACACAATCCCTTGTCATTAACCCCTTCACCCCCTAGGCCTGAAAACACCTTAATGACCGGGCTATTTTTTACGATTCTGACCAGTGTCAATTTTAGGGCTCATGCGTATTGCACTGCAGCGTAAATGCATGCGTCCTGCGTCCCCTGCACAATCTATGTAGATTGTGCATGATACTTGCGCACGTTGCTTTTTTGAATGAAGCGATTTGGATGCTAAAATTTTGACCCAAATCTGTGCGTTCATAAAGCATGTCAATTATTTGTGCGCTTTGGATGCTGCTCCCACTCTGTCTATGGTGGGGGCAGAAGCCAGAGCGCATGAAATCGGCTTTTTTTCTACAGAAAAAATGCATCCATTACGCAGTGTTTCTGCAGCGATTTGAAGCGCACATGTGCTGTCAAATCGCTGCAGAATAATCAGCAGGTACGTGCGAACAAGCCCTAACAGGTAATAACTCTGGAACACTTCAACAGATCCCAGTGATTCTGACATTTTTTGTGACATATTGTACTTCATGATAGTTGCAAATTTAGGCCGATACTTTTGCATTTATTTATGAAAATATTGGACATTTTTATAAATCTGAGTTAAGTCAGAAAATAGTTCCCACATGTCCACTTTACACCAGCACAACTTTTTAAACAATTTTTTTTATTAGGAAGTTAGAAGGGTTCAAAGTTCATTAGCAATTTCTCAATTTTCCAACAAAAATTACAAAACATTTTTTTTAGGGCCCATATCACATTTGAAGTGACTTTGAGAGGCCTAGGTGACAGAAAATACCCAAAAGTGACACCATTCTAAAAACTGCACCCCTCACATTGCTTAAAATTACATACAAGAAGTTTATAAATCCTTTAAGTGCTTCAGAGGAACCAAAGCAATGTGGAAGGAAAAAAAGATTTTTTTTATTTTTTTTTAACACAAAAATTTTACTTAAAACATAAAAGTTTGCACTTTCACAAGGATATCAGGAAAAAATGCACCATAAAATGTATTGTGCAATTTCTCCTAAGTACCCCATATGTGGTGGAAATCAATTGTATCGGCGCACTGCAGGGCTTGGAAGGGAAGGAGCTTCATTTGAATTTTTAAAAGCAAAATTAGCTAAAATCATTAGCGGACGCCATATCGCCTTTGGAGACTCCCTGATGTGTCTAAACTGTGGGGCTCCCCCACAAGTGACTAAATTTTGGAAACTAGACTTCAAGGAATTTATCTAGATGGTTGGTGAGCACCTGGAACCCCCGAGGGCTTCACAGAATTTTGTAAGCTGTGAAAATTAAATAAATAATTTTTAAACCACAAAAATGTTGTGTTAACGCCAAATTTTTCAAATAAACTAGGGTAAAAGGAGATAGTGAACCATACAAATTATTGTGCAATTTCTCCTGAGTTAAGCAAGCTTTACACGTTGCAATTGCGTGTGCGATCTCGTATGCGATGTGACACGCGCAGGTCGCATATGCGATCTAATGAGATCGCACGTAGTTCGTTTATTTGCTGTCACATGAGTATTAGCAGTATTTGTTTAATTGATCAATTTTTCGTGCGATTTTTTTCGCTCATGTGTTCATTGAGGTTTTTTTTTTTCCCGTGTCTTATGCAAATTTGCCCCAAAGTTGACACCCTTTTTTTTTCACTCAAACCATCAATTAACGCATTAACGTGAGTAAATTGTTTAATCAACCACACCTGACTGAAGAACGTTTTTTTCGTTACTATAAAAGGCCTTCAGGCCTCCAACACACATCCGTTAAAACCACATGCATGTAATATGGGCCATTTTTCAGGTCCTTTTTTTGTTTTTTTGTTGTGTCTTTTAGGCCGTGTGGGCTATGTGTGACCGGCGTATGCTAGCCATGTGTGCGTGTGTAATGCCCGTGTGTGCGTGTGATGTTTAACTGACGTGTGAATGTTTATTCCGTGTGACATGTTCCGTGTTTAATGTTAAAAGTCGTTTTGATTACCCGTTTACAGCAGACAGAGTTGCGCGCAGAGAATGAACTCGGGTGAACTTCACCCGACTTCATTGTCATGCCGCGGCTCTGTCTGTGTCGCGTCCTGATTAGCGGTCACCTGTGAAGGATTCACCGGTGACCGCTAATCCCCAGAGTGACTGAATTGAGCAGCCCTCTCTCATACTCACCGTTCCCCGATCTCCGGCGCGGCGCTGCACAGCTGTTATAAAAACTCCGGCGGCTTTTACTATTTTGAAAAAGCCGTCCGCTCATTAAACAATCTCGTATTCCCTGCTTTCCCCGCCCACCGGCAAATATGATTGGTTGCAGTGAGACACGCCCACACGCTGAGTGACAGCTGTCTCACTGCAACCAATCACAGCCGCCGGTGGGCGTGTCAATATGGAGCAGAGAAATAAATAAATAAATAATTAAAAAAAATCGACATGCGATTCCCCCCATTTTGATACCAGCCAATGTAAAGCCAAACGGCTGAAGGCTGGTATTCTCAGGATGGGGATCCCCACGTTATGGGGAGCCCCCCCAGCCTAACAATATCAGCCAGCAGCCACCCAGAATGGCCGCATCCATTTGATGCGACTGTTCTGGGACTGTACCCGGCTCTTCCCGATTTGCCCTGGTGCGTTGGCAATCGGGGTAATAAGGAGTTAATGGCAGCTCATAGCTGCCAATAAGTCCTAGATTAATCATTCCAGGCGTCTATGAGAAACCCCCAATGATTAACCTGTAATGTAAAGTTAAAAAACACACACAGTGAAAAAATCCTTTATTTGAAATAATAAACACTAACAAATACACCACATATTCACCACTTTATTAAGTCCGCAAAAACCCATCCATGTCCGGCGTAATCCACGGAGGTCCCGCGTCGCTTCCAGCTCTGCTACATGAAGGGGCCAGGAGCTGCAGAAGACACCGCCGCTCCTGTCAGCTCCACGCAGCAACTGAAGAGAGCCGCGCGATCAGCTGAGCTGTCACTGAGGTAACTCGCGGCCACCGCTGGATCCTCCAACTGTCACAGCAAGTCGCCCGAGTGACAGCGATGAAGCCACAGGTGAGTTGCGGTCACAGGTGGAGGATCCAGCGGTGGCCGCGAGTAACCTCAGTGACAGCACAGCTGATCGCGCTGCTATCTTCAGTTGCTGCGTGGAGCTGTCAGGAGCGGCGGTGTCTTCTGCAGCTCCTGGCCCCTTCATGTAGCAGAGCTGGAAGCGACGTGGGACCTCCGTGGATTACGCCGGACATGGATGGGTTTTTGGGGACTTAATAAAGTGGTGAACGAGGGTATTTGTTAGTGTTTATTATTTCTAATAAAGGATTTTTTCACTGTGTGTATTTATTAACTTTACATTACAGGTTAATCATTGGGGGTGTCTCATAGACGCCTGGAATGATTAATCTAGGACTTATTGGCAGCTATGGGCTGCCATTAACTCCTTATTACCCCGATTGCTAACGCACCAGGGCAAATCGAGAAGAGCCGGGTACAGTCCCAGAACAGTCGCATCAAATGGATGCGGCCATTCTGGGCGGCTGCTGGCTGATATTGTTAGGCTGGGGGGCTCCCCATAACTTGGGGCTCCCCATCCTGAGAATACCAGCCTTCAGCCATTTGGCTTTACCCTGGCTGGTATCAAAATGGAGGGAACCGCACGTCGATTTTTTAAAATTATTTATTTATTTCTCTGCTCCATACTGACACGCCCACCGGCGGCTGTGATTGGTTGCAGTGAGACAGCTGTCACTCAGCGTGTGGGTGTGTCTCACCGCAACCAATCATATCTGCCGGTGGGCGGGGAAAGCAGGGAATACGAGATTGTTTAATGAGCGGACGGCTTTTTCAAAATAGTAAAAGCCTCCGGAGTTTTTATAACAGCTGTGCAGCGCCGCGCCGGAGATCGGGGAACGGTGAGTATGAGAGAGGGCTGCTCAATTCAGTCACTCTGGGGATTAGCGGTCACCGGTGAATCCTTCACAGGTGACCGCTAATCAGGACGCGACACAGACAGAGCCGCGGCATGACAATGAAGTCGGGTGAAGTTCACCCGAGTTCATTCTCTGCGCGCAACTCTGTCTGCTGTCAACGGGTAATCAAAAACGACTTTTAACATTAAACACGGAACATTTCACACGGAATAAACATTCACACGTCAGTTAAACATCACACGCACACACGGGCATTACACACGCACACATGGCTAGCATATGCCGGTCACACATAGCCCACACGGACCAAAAAACACGACAAAAAAACAAAAAAAGGACCTGAAAAATGGCCCATATTACACGCACGTGGTTTTAACGGATGTGTGTTGGAGGCCTGAAGGCCTTTTATAGTAACGAAAAAAACGGGCATTACACACGCACACACGGCTAGCATTGACGTCACAAAGTTGGAATAACAAAATCGTATGAGGGATGTCACACGTTTCAAATGACTAGGTTCGTGCAATAAAACGTACAATGTTAGAGAAATAAACGACGTGTATAAGATCAACGTATTTGGTTCAATCTTGATCGCACGTAGGTGTCACACGCAAATACGTCACGAACGATGCCGGATGTGCGTCACTTACAACTTGACCCCGACGACAGATTGAAAGATCTATTGAAGCGTGTAAAGCAGGCTTTAGCCAGTACCCGAAATGTGGTGGAAAACTACTTTTGAGGCACAGTACAAAATGAAGAAGAGAAAGAGTGCCATATTGGAGTGCAGATTTAGTTAAAATGGTTTGTGGGTGCCATGTCACATTGGTAGAGCCCCTCAAGTGCCAAAACAGCAGAAATCTCCCACAGTGACCCCATTTTACAAACTGCACCCCTCAATAAATTCATTCAGAGGTACAGTGAGCAAACAAATTTTATACAATTGGGCGGTAAACAAAAATAATTACATTTTTACAACTACAATGTTGTGCTAACCCCAAATTTCCAATTTGCACAAGGGGAATAGGTAAAAAATGTCCTATAATGTGTTACACAATTTCTCCTGAACATGACAATACCCCACATGTCATTTTACAGTAGTGTTTGGCTACACGACAGGGCTCAGAGAGGAAGGAGCACCATTTGATTTTTGGAGCACAGATTTTCCTAGAATAGTTTGTGGACACCATTTGCAGAGCCACCATGTGCCAGAAAAGAAGAAATCCCCCTCAAGTGACCACATTTTGGAAATTTCACCCCTCTGGGAATTCAACTACAGGAGTAGTAATGATTTAGTCTCTAGGGTATGTGCCCGCGATCAACACACGCCATGTTCTGGATGCAGAGTGTCTTCTCCCGCAGAGACACAAGTGCACTACTCAGGAGGCGGCAGCTGCCCATGCCCACGATCAGGGTTTGGGACACTGTGGACTTTCACTCTGTTTTCCCAGCTGAGAACACTCGCATCTCTGCAGCATAAATACTGCATCTAGGGAAGCAGCTCCACAGGTCAGTTTACGATGTATAGAAAAGAAGTACATTGGACATGGGATTTACAGTCAAATGAAAAAGTTTGGGCACCCCTATTAAAGTTAACCTTTTTTCTTTATAACAATTTGGGTTTTTGCAACAGCTATTTCAGTTTCATATATCTAATAACTGATGGACTCAGTAATATTTCTGGATTGAAATGAAGTTTATTGTACTAACAAAAAATGTGCAATCCGCATTTAAACAAAATTTGACCGGTGCAAAAGTATGGGCACCCTTATCAATTTCTTGATTTGAACACTCCTAACTACTTTTTACTGACTTACTAAAGCACTAAATTGGTTTTGTAAGCTTATGAGGTTTGAATTTCATAGGCAGGTGTATCCAATCATGAGAAAAGGTATTTAAGGTGGCCACTTGCAAGTTGTTCTCCTATTTGAATCTCCTATGAAGTGTGGCATCATGGGCTCCTCAAAACAACTCTCAAATGATCTGAAAACAAAGATTATTCAACATAGTTGTTCAGGGGAAGGATACAAAAAGTTATCTCAGAGATTTAAACTGTCAGTTTCCACTGTGAGGAACATAGTAAGGAAATGGAAGAACACAGGTACAGTTCTTGTTACGCCCAGAAGTGGCAGGCCAAGAAAAATATCAGAAAGGCAGAGAAGAAGAATGGTGAGAACAGTCAAGGACAATCCACAGACCACCTCCAAAGACCTGCAGCTTCATCTTTCTGCAGATGGTGTCAATGTGCATCGGTCAACAATACAGCGCACGTTGTACAAGGAGAAGCTGTATGGGAGAGTGATGCGAAAGAAGCCGTTTCTGCAAGCACGCCACAAACAGAGTCGCCTGAGGTATGCAAAAGCACATTTGGACAATCCAGTTACATTTTGGAAGAAGGTCTTGTGGACTGATGAAACAAAGATTGAGTTGTTTGGTCATACAAAAAGGCGTTATGCATGGAGGCAAAAAAACACGGCATTCCAAGAAAAGCACTTGCTACCCACAGTAAAATTTGATGAAGGTTCCATCATGCTTTAGGGCTGTGTGGCAAATGCCGGCACCGGGAATCTTGTTAAAGTTGAGGGTCGCATGGATTCAACTCAGTATCAGCAGATTCTTGACAATAATGTGCAAGAATCAGTGACGAAGTTGAAGCTACGTAGGGATATTTCAGCAAGACAATGATCCAAAACACCGCTCCAAATCTACTCAGGCATTCATGCAGGGGAACAATTACAATGTTCTGGAATGGCCATCCCAGTCCCCAGACCTGAATATCATTGAACATCTGTGGGATGATTTGAAGCATGCTATTCATGCTCGGCGACCATCAAACTTAACTGAACTGGAATTGTTTTGTAAACAGGAATGGTCAAATAGACCTTCATCCAGGATCCAGGAACTCATTAAAAGCTACAGGAAGCGACTAGAGGCTGTTATTTTTGCAAAAGGAGGATCTACAAAATATTAATGTCACTTTTATGTTGAGGTGCCTATACTTTTGTACCGGTCAAATTTTGTTTAAATGCGGATTGCCCATTTTCTGTTAGTACAATAAACCTCATTTCAATCCAAAAATATTACTGAGTCCATCAGTTATTAGATATATGAAACTGAAATAGCTGTTGCAAAAACCCAAATTGTTATGAAGAAAAAAGGTTAATATTAATAGGGGTGCCCAAACTTTTTCATATGACTGTATATCAATCCATCCACTGTGCTTGTACCGCACAATGCAGCGGTTTGGACACAGTGAAAATACGGAGCATCCAATATGCTGCTATTCCTTCTTGAGGGCAAGCACCCTTAAAGGTAATCCCGATGCAAGCGCTCAGAGTAGAGCACAGGATAAATATGACCCGCGCCGTACTGCGTTCTTTTAGAGACAGAATGAACAAATCAACAGCAGTTGAACTACTGGCTTTCTTTATTTAATTTTTTACACCGTTCACCTTGCAGTATAGGTGATTAGGTGGCTTTATTCCTCTGGTCAGTACGATTACTGAGATTCCAGATTTATATAGTTTTTTTTATGTTTGGCAACGATCACATTAAAAAACGCTCTTTACAAAACAAAGTTTTTTTGCATCACCAGATTTTGAAGGCTATAGTTTTTTTTATTCAGTCATGTGAGGACTTTTTTTGCAGGATGAGTTGGAGTTTTTATTGATACCATTTTTGGCCACATAATTTTTGATTGCTTTCTAATTTCACTTTTTGTGAGGCAGAATCAAGAAGAAACAGCAACTCAGGAATATGTTGTTTTTTTTCCGTTGTTTACCGTGCTGTAAAAGTGATAAGATAGCTTTATTCTGAAGGCCAGTATGATTACTGCGATACCATATTTATACAGGTTTTTTTGTTTTGCTGCTTTTACACCATAAAAACTATTTTCCACGGAAAAAAACAGTTTTTGCATTGCTGTATTTTGACAGCTATAACATTTTTATTTTTTGGCTAATAAAGCTGTATGGTGGCTTGTTGTTTGCAGGACAAGATGATGTTTTCATCTGTACCAGTTTCATTTATATATGACTTTTTGATCACGTTTTATTCCCTTTTTTTGACAGCTGTATGTTAAAAAGACATTGTTTTTCATTTTTTTTTATCAAGTACACTGAAGGGGTTAGCTCGGATTGTTATGAATGCGACAATGCCAAATATGTGTACTTATTTATTTATTTTTTACACAAATAAAAGTGGACTATTTTTATTATTTTTCTTCATTATTTTCTGATTTTTTTTTAAGATATATACTTTAAAAAAAAACTTTTTTTTTCCTTTTTTACTTAGACCCTTTATGGGACAGAACACCACAATGCTATGTTCGCAGATGCAATGTTCTGCAGTGCTCGATCACTGCAGGACATTGCAGCTGTCAGCGCTGCACTGAGAAAGACTGTGTGATCACACTGCAGGCATTATCACACAGGTTCTCCATAAGCTCTCTGTAGTCAGGTGACCCGGAAGTCATCATGATGACCTCGAGTCACTAAGACATTGATAGGGCCCTCGCAATTACATCGTGGGGGTCCCGATCAGAGGGGAGCGCATCAGGAACCATCCCTGGTTACGAGGGCAGGGGCTCGGCTGTTGGGTAAACTGAGTCACCGGCTGCAAATCGCGGGCGCACAGCCCCTTGTGCCCTCACAATTGCTATGACGTATCGGTACATCCCTAGTCATTAAGGGGTTAATATGGAGCTGCTTTCCCTTTGCAGATATTACAGCTTCCACTCTTGTGGAAAGCTTTTTAAAGAATTTTGGGGTCTTTCTAAGCAGATTTTTGTCCATTCATCCATAAGAGCAATTAATCAGGTCAGCCACTTATGATGCACAAAAGGTCCTGGCTTGCATTCCCTAAGTTCATCCTAAAGGTGTTTGATGGAGTTAGGGTGCGCTCACATTAGTGTTTAAAACAGACGAGTGCAATGCTAGAAAATCTCGCATTGCACTCCCACCAATGTTATTCAATGAGGCAGAGCAGATCTGCAATTTTCTTTTATGCCGATTTGGCATGATTAAACAATCGCAGCATGCTGCAAATGGCTCTGAAAATCGGATCATGCGTACCCATAAATGTCTCTGGGTGCGTGTGAATTATCGGACTGCACTGATGTCATCACAGTCAAATACAAACAGGGACAGGCAATGGAGAAGATGGAGAGATTAATCTCTCCATGTTCTCTTCACCTGTGCTCTAATTCTGACATGTGAGAAAATCGCATCACAGTAGAATGACACTCTGCTTATACTCACAGCAGAGTTTGGGCCGAGTGTCATTAGCATATTGTATCCATTTTGCTCGCATCGGATGCCATATGCTTGACTGACCCCGGCCTCAAAGGGAAATTTCCAGCAATGCTCTGCTATTTGATTGATAGGTACAACTGGGGCTGGAATATGTGTGTAGTGTCTTGCTATCTATTCCCGCCCCTGTCTGTCTGTCTGGCCTTCTTTCCCGTGTTGGTGTCATAGACGTTAATTCCGGCATGAGAGCAGTAGCATTTATAAGTATTACAGAAAACGCTTCACTAAGATGGCATTGGAGTCGGCGCTTGCGCATAGCGCTATCTCCGGTTCCATCTTTGTGAACACTGTGTCTTCCTGTATAGGACTGTCATATGAACTATGTGAGGGTGCTGCATGCGCCCTCGGATCTTCTGTTCTCGTGACCACACCCAGAAGAAGACGATCTGCACAATATTTACAAATGAAAATGCGCAAACGACTGAATTAACGTCCATGATAACGACAAGGAAAGAAAGGACAGGCAGGCAGATAGGGGCGAGAATAGATATAAAGTCCCGACCTACATGTTCCCGCCCCTGGACCCTAGCACCAGTATAGCACTGGCTTTACTTTATATATGAAAATCCTGCTGGTTGGTTCCTTTTAAGGTCAAGACTGAGGGCCAGTGAAGTTTCTTCCACACCAAATTCAACCAACCATGTCTTTTTTTGGACTTTCATGAACTGGCTTGTTACAACAGCTACATACTCTGATAATCTACGATGAATTCAGTAATCTCTTAGAACAATCTATTTTTGAATAAATGTATGCAGAAATAGACTGTCCATTTAGTTATGAGATTGTATACTCCTGTGGCAATGGATTAAAAAGAAAAACCTGAATTGAAGGATTAATGAGTTCCCATACTTGCCCACAAAGTGTGAGGCATCATTCACATGCCCGTGTTGTATGTATGTGTAGTATCCGTGTTTTTTTTAAGGACAGAATATGTACACATTATAATCTATGGTGCTATTGACATGTCAGTTTGTCCATGGAAAACTCATGGAGACATGTCAGTTTATTCAGAGTCACAAATGAAAAATGCTAATACAAATTTATGTGAAGGGTTTCCCGGCCTATGACGTATGGATAAGTCATGGCAATTGCGCGGGGCACAGGAAATGTGCCCATACAATTGCCACCGTTACTTCAGCTTACATGACAGCTAAGGCTGTTTTCACACTTGCGTTGAATGGCATCCGTTGCAATCCGCCGCCTTGAGGAATTACGGTAACCGTTGCAGGAATCCGTTTATTCCTCATAGGCTTCTATTAAGGGCGGATTGCAACGGATGGTCTTCCATTGCATCCGCCCCACGGCGGTTGAGTTGTTTTGACGGTGACCGTCAGTGCCCGTCGGGCGGAAGGAATGCTGAATGTAACGTTTTTTGTTGCTGTAAAAAAACGCACTCCGCAGGATTCCATCAGGATCCGTTAAGAGGCATAATGAATGTCTATGGTGCTGGATTCCGTCGCCATGCATTTAGCAACGGATTCCAGTGCAGGATTCTGTCACGTTCTGTGAAGGTAGCCTGAGCTATAAATTGTTTGTTCAAACGTAATAAGAATATCTGTGTATGTAAATAATCAAAATGTAGATGTCATTGCATAATTATCTGTGTGTCTATATGATAATTGCACAGACGCCATAATATGATTCTAGGTTGTATATTCAGGAAAGGGTTAACTGAGAAGATGATGAAGCCAAGGTACAAATGAACAAGGGAGATATTCATCAAGTTAATTCGGAGACTTATCAGTGGTTTCACACACAGAAAGAAGGAATAATGAGCAGAGAGGTATTTTATAACATACTGGGAAAAACTGGGCAGTTGAATACTTCCTACTCCCTGTTCTAGTTTCAAGGTAAATGTTGCATTCTGTATAATTGAGTCTCTTTCAATACACGAGTCAAGTCTATGACATTGGCTCATACAGTGAACACGTTTTGTGTGATCATTGTCTGATTCAGTATTATCTGGGGGGGGTTCCCGTGACCGAAGATAGCGAGTTAGGATGTTTAAAAATTGGTACAGCTGACCAAGTCCGGAGGCTGGGACTTGTTTGTATGTGCATATGCATTCTTGTACGACCTCCTCCGTGACACGGAAGATTTTCACATGACCGAAGATAGTGAGTTAGGACAATAAAAAATATTGGTGCGGCTGACCAAGTCCAGAGGGAATACATTTTGTAACCCTCCTCAGTGACACGGGACCCTTATTACTATATAGCTGAGGAGTAGCCAGCTAGTATAGAGGTGTGACCTTAAGTTCCGGCCAGACTATAACGCACACCGCATAGTCATAAATTAGTGTAATCCGGACACCACCAAGATAGCAAAAATGTTCAGAAAGAAAGCTGAAAGGCCTGAAGGTAACAAGAGATTGTTGCTTGATGCGAAGTTGTTTGGTAGAGTATCGTAGGCATTGCTATCAGAAGGATATATTGAGGTCAAAGATGAAGATGAGCAAGGGGATGTTGTGTTTTACTATAGGTCACCCAAGTCTGAGGACGGATATGAGGGTCCTCCGGCAGGTTGTTTTGTTGCTGCCCCACAACCTGATCCCCATTCTATTTCCCTCATAGATGCTGCAGTCCCACCCACTGGCCAGAATCCCTTAACTCTTTCTGTACAGCCCACACTGGCCTTAGTTCCCTCTGTCCCAGCACCCACCTCACAGTTAGTAAAGCCAACGCCCACTATTCCCACACTGACCCCGCCCACTCCTGCCTCTATTCATCCAGAAATACCAATTGAGAAACCACCCCCATACGACCCAGCTAGCTGCACATGTTACCAGTGTGGCTATCAGAACACAGACTGGAGAGATGGCTGTAATAATTGTGCAGCTCATCGCCTGTCCCAATCCTCCCTGTTTTAACTCCGGGAGGAGGTTACTATGTGCCTCCTCTACATCAGAAAACAACCGAACAGACTCAGGAGCTGTTATCCACACCCATACCCCTGGTCCCTCCCATACCTACAATGCCGTCTCCCCCCCCACCGGCCAGTCTGATGCCACACTCCTCAGGCACCAATCCCCTCCCCTTGCATCCCCCTCCTTCCTATAGGATACACAGTGAGCCTTACTCCGAACGATCCCGGCCCCGTCCAGAGTTGTTTAACCCACGATATGTTCAGTTGCTTGCTACGCCCGGAGGGGCTCGGATTTTGTTTAGGATAGGGATGGGAGATTTGCTTACACAGGAGACAGGGGTGTATGTTAATCCGGCTAATTCAAATTTGCATCATGCTGGGGGTGTGGCCCGGCAAATAGTTTTGCAGGGTGGTCAAATAATCGAACAAGAATCAGATGAATATGTCAGACAGCATGGTTGTGTTGAATGGTGTAACTTGAGGAGGTACCCTTCCGGCAGCCTATATTGTTCATGCTGTAGGCCCCCAGTTTGATCCCATGCATCCCCGGGATTCTGAAAATGTTCTCAGGAACTGTATAAACCATTCAATTGTTTATGTCTCTAATCTGGATGTTACTTTGCTGACCCGTAGAAGTGTTTCACTGCCCTTGATATCTGCTGGTTTATTTGGTTTTCCTGTGGAGAAGGCTCCATTGTTGAAAGCATATTGTCTACAATCAGAGGTTCTAATTTTCATTTGGAGGAGGTCAGGTTAGTGTTGGATGGAGAACTTGCTGTCTATCAAGCAGTAGCAACAGCTCAACGAGAGGACTCGGTTCCCTTGCCAACAGTACCTCATGTGTCAGTCAAGACTGACACAGAAAGCCATTCGGAGTATTCAGTAGACTCCGAACCCGACGAGGAACAGTCCACACCCAAATATGTCCCCTTCAACTCCACCCAGCCAGCAGCATTAATCCACCGCCTGCCAGATCCCGAAATTAACCCTATGCGATTTTATAGGGAAATGCTACAGGTCCATCAGTGGTATTTAGCTGCTCAGAAGAACTTTGTCAATCTCACCAAGGTAAAAGCGGGAGACAGTTTTTGGCCCTTAAAGCCACAGTGTATCTAACAGCAACCAAACCCTATTGTGAATCTTTACCGGTCTAACATCAGATCCAATCAGCATTTTGGCAATAATCAACGTGGCCAACAAAGCTAGTATTTGAGAAGTTGGCGTTGTGGCCAGCCCAGTCACTATCGGAGAGAGTGTTGAACTCCACAATCCCAATTTATGGTTATGTACCCTCAAAACCATGACCAAAACCTGCAGCACATAAATCCACAATGAAGGTGTGGCCAACCAGATTCTACTGTGATGGTCAGTTCAAACCAGGGGTTTTATACATGTGTAACTTTAGATGTCGCAGGGGCCCCTATTAAATTTATGGTGGACACTAGGGCAGCCAATTCTATTCTTAAAATATTTGATATACCACCTGATCACACCCTACCTTTTCCTAATGACGTCCTTACCCTGGTGGGCGTAGATGGATTACCCACTACGCATACTCTGACCATTCCTCTACCGGTAGTATCTTTCCCAATAATTTACAACCAGTTTGTGCTGTCAAAAAAATAATCTGTCTAGTTAATTTACTAAAATCTGATTTGTTAAATAAATTAAAGGCCGCCATAAATTATGATGGTGAAGGAGGTATTACTCTCACCCTAATTAAACTAAATTCCCCAGAAGGGTGTGAAGAGACTTGCCCCCTACAGGCACTCCCTATTGTAATTCTCTCTATTCCATGTGCAAAAAATTATGGTCAAAAGGGCCTAATGATGTGGGTAAATTCCCTGTAGATTTATTAATGATCCACCTGAAGCCAGGTGTGTCTTTTCCCAGAGTATCACAGTATCCCTTTAAATCAGCCCCAGCAGATCTCCCAAGATACCGCCCACAGTCCGGGCTGCACCCACGAGTCTGCCCCAACCTCCTCTAATGAAACAAAGGAGAGCCCCGGAATGCTTGCCCCCCTTCCTTTCTGCCCCCCTCCAGTTTTCCTGTTAGCTCCAGTGATCCCTATCCCAAGCCACCCGTTCTAATGATGCTTTCCATTCCACCCCATCAATCTTAGAGTTTCTGTAATATATGTTTCTGTAGTGAAAGTTATTTTCTGTGACTATAATAAAAGTTCTGTCCATGGGCTTTCCAGTATCTGTAATGTTGTTTTTTTTCCCACCAGCCATTCTGACACCGCGCACTGAGGTGGGGGCCTATATAAGCCCGCAGGGATGAATGGGAGGGTGTAATCATTGTAAGCTACAGCAGACTGTAGTTTATTAGAAGTTGTAGAGAAAAAAAAAAAAAACTGACAAAGTAGAGAAAAAGGAAAAAAAAAATGGTTTCAGTATAGATTTAAAGGGCTGCATGTGTTTCACTTTTTACTGATAAGTGATTTTCTCGGCTGGTAGGGTGGGTTTTGTTTAACCCTTACAGTTCAAAATTTCACAGCAGATTATTAATAGTATCCTGCTAATACCTAAATAATTAAATTAATTTTTCAGAAACAAAAAAAATTGAAATATGCAAATTAGTTTTTTTTTGTTTTTATGGTCATGTTTTTGTTTTGTGTTTCTGCATACAAACTGCCAGTATTAATTACTTTCTTTTATAGATACAGAATATATACGAACCGTGTTGTCTATTGTAATGTTTCAAAATTCCCCAGAAGTGTATAAGTTATATTCATCATTTGTTTAATCATATTGTCTGCTGTTATAAAACTATACATTTTGTCAAATTGGTACATAAAACCAAAAAATAATGGGGGGGAAGAATATATTTATTATATTTTCCAGCAGAAGAAGGCGCAGCAGACATATTGGATAGGCTTTAAAGCTGGCCTTTCTTTTGCAACAATTATATCATGTTTACTGGACTACTATAAAATATGTTTGTTATAAGAATGATCTAAGTCATATTTCTTTTAGTTTTTGTTTTTATAGATGGAATCAGATGCTGGTCGATTCTGCACTGGATATGCTACAGTTTACACAGCATGATGTAGTCTAAATTTGAACCACTCCCTCCCCTCCTATCGGTACAGGAGGAAGTGATGTATTAATGCCCTCTCTGGTGGGTGGAGCAGAAGTAGGTAAAATAGTTGAATGTGTATGTAGAATGTAGATCTTTCCCGTTGTCAAATGAGCTAGGTACACTGAAGATAAAGTCTAGATTTGAGCTGATGGAATCGGATGGAGATCCCCGCACAGGTACAGCTGACCAAGAAGCAGTGAACGGGCCTAGAGTTGAGGAGTCCTTTACCAATGCATATGGACCATACCTCGGTGGCACCTGTCACGTCAGTGACTACTGTCACTCCTTGTGTTCTTAAATCCCTACAGCAGGGGTGGGGAACCTTTTTACTACCGGGGGCCATTTGGCAATTTCTACGAACCTTCGGGGGCCGCACCAAATTATCAATGTGAAAATAACAGTGCTATATATGGCCAAACAATTAATTAACTCACCCTTACTGTGGTGGTCGAAGCTGTTTCTCTTTGGTTCGACTGTGATGTTCGGCAATACTAATCATGTTGCTTCTGACAACTGCTTTTCCAGATTTGTCTCGGTGTGGAGCGCAGTCAACTCTTTGTATATACATCACAGGAGACGCTGGAGGAACATACATAACTGGAGGGGCTGAGGGCATATACATCACATAGGAGACGCTGGGACTGACGTATACACATCAGATAGGAGACGCTGGGACTGCTGTATATACATCACAGGAGATACTGAAGGCACATATATCACATGAGGAGCTGGGGACATATATATACCCCCTGTGATGTAAATGCCCCCAGCCCCTCCTGTGCTGTGTATGTCCCCAGTGTCTCCTGTGATGTGTATGCCCCCAGCATGTCCTGGACATACACATCACAGGAGACGCTGGAGGCAAACACAACACAAGAGGGGCTGAGGGGCTGGGGGGCATACACAACACAAGAGGAGTTGGAGACATAAACACAAGAGGGGCTGCTGGGGCGTACACAATGCAAGAGGGGCTGCTGGGGCGTAAACAACGCAAGAGGGGCTGCTGGGGCGCACACAACGCAAGAGGGGCTGCTGGGGCGCACACAACGCAAGAGGGACTGCTGGGTTGCACACAATGCAAGAGTGGTTGCTGGGGCGTACACAACGCAAGAGGGGCTGGGGGCACAGACATCACAAGATGGGCTGGGGGCACAGACATCACAAGAGGGGCTGGGGGCACAGACATGACAAGAGGGGCTTGGGGCACAGACATCACTGAGGGGAGGGAGACATCACTGAGGGGGGGGAGACATCACTGGGGGGGTGGAGAAATCACTGGGGGGGCGGGAGACATCACTGGGGGGGGCAGGAGACATCACTGGGGGGGCGGGAGACATCACTGGGGGGACGGGAGACATCAATGGGGAGGGTGGGAGACATCACTGGGGAGGGTGGGAGACATCACTGGGGGGGTGGGAGACATCACTGGGGGGGTGGGAGACATCACTGGGGAGGGCAGGAGACATCACTGGGGAGGGCAGAGACATCACTGGAGGGAATGGGAGCACGGACAGCACTTTCAGAGCACAGACATGACTGGGGGAACAAAACACTGGGGGTTATACACAGCATTGGGAGGGCACACGGCACGGGGCAGGCTGCACAAAGCACTTGCAGAGCCCTGACATCACTGGGGGGATACAGCACTGAGCGTTGCACACAGCTCTGGGAGGGGGTGGTACACAGAATTGGAAGGCCCCAAAGGACTGGACGGTCACAGAGGGCAGCGAGCACACAGCGGCGGGACTGCGGGCAGCGGGCACACAGCGGCGGGAGTGCGGGCAGCGGGCACCCAGGCACCCAGCAGCGGGAGTGCGGGGGGCGGGAGTGTGGGCAGCGGGCACACAGCGGCGGGAGTGCGGGCAGCGGGCACACAGCGGCGGGAGTGCGGGCAGCGGGCACACAGCGGCGGGAGTGCGGGCAGCGGGAGTGCGGGCAGCGGGCACACAGCGGCGGGAGTGCAGGCAGCGGGCACACAGCCGTGGGATGGCGGGCAGCGAGCACACAGCGGCGGGAGTGCGGGCAGCAGGCACACAGCGGCAGGCGTGCAGGCAGCGGGCACACAGCGGCGGGAGTGTGGGCAGCAGGCACACGGGCAGCGGGCACACAGCTATAGTGCCGTACAGGAGGAGGCGGCACTATCTGTACCTACATCTTGTACAGGGGGAGGAGGCAGCACTCTCTGCAGTGTCTGCACCTAGATCCCGTGGAGGGGGAGGCGGCACTTTTCACAGAGGGGCGGGCACACACACACCGCTGAGCACGCTGACACTGGACAGCGGCGCATGTGATGAATTAAAAGGCCGGCAAACTACAAGACCACAGCGTCAGACCCAGAACTGCAGCCCCCGGGAATCTGCCAGGGGGCCGCATAAAAGGTTCCCTACCCAGCCCTACAGGAACAAGCGAATCAACAAGGAATGGAGTGCGAGACGCAGGGAGAAAGGCTGACTGAGGAAGGTCTGTGGATAAAGGGCGGTAAGCTTTCTCTGCCATGAGATCTCTTCTCAATGATGGCCCAGGTAACATGGACTAAAATCTGTGAAAGACGGATATCAGTGTGCGCTTAGGTGACACCAGGGTTCAGTACCCAGATGGGCAGACTCACCCAGTCTTGTAAAACACGTCTTTAAATGTGCAAAAAACTGTAAAGAATCCGCAGAAACAACATACACATGCTCTAACCATTTTTAGAGACTGCAAACTGATCATAGATGTATATCATGAGCACGTTGTATGCAAGCCTGTGCGTGTTGTTTAGATTTCTCTCCAAGTTTGGTCAGAGGCATTCCAGTGCAGAAAATGACGTCATTGCTGAAAATCCACATAATGCAAGTGGTATGTAAAAAAACAACTAACAAGTTGTGAACCAATGCGTGTTTTGTTTCTCTTTAGTAATAAACAGGTCTCTATGTAAAATGTTTTTTGGTTTAACACAAGGCACGTACAATTTTCATGATTGACTAAATAGTGAAACAAACAAGTGTATTTTCTAATTTCAGATCCTAAATCAGAGTTAGTAGCATATGGTTTTCAGTCAGGAGACTGATTAATCCTAAAGGGACAAGCGAGAAAGAGCCATGAGTCAAGATTAGATGAGTTGATCCAGCTTCTCCCAACCACAGAGATTTCGATAAAGCTCAACGGCAGGACAACATGGATTCATGCCTCGCATTGCTGAAGGGTCGATCCACAGGAGCTGCACTGAGCATCCTGCTCTTATTTATTTTTTTCAAAAAGACCTGTACAGTCTATGACCATCATTGCCAAAATAGTTAGAAGAGAGGACTTTTAGAGCCTTCAGACATGGGAAAGTCCAACTACAAAGGGTGAGGACTCGCCATGGGGTCCTTGGTCTCAAACCGGGGAAGAAAACTTTTCCCCTCTCCACCCATGCCTCAACGTTCAGTCAGGCAGGTTTTTCCCCAATAGATCTTTCTTCCTCTCTACCTAAGGGAACGCAGTACCCTTAGTATTTGGAAATGGCAGAATTGAGTCTTAAGGAGGGACTGTTGAAGGTACGAATTGAGTAATCTAAAATACTTAGTTTGGCCATTTTATAGACCCAAATATGTGGTTTAGTTAATGTAACCTAACAATTTATAAATGTTTTTGTTTCCTACTAACTCACATATGAATATATTCAGTAATTTTCCTTAACACAAAATGCTAGCTATGGACTCTCTAATCTCAGGAAAAGTTTTGGAAGAGTCTATCCCATCAGGCTGATGTCTTCCCGGCCTAGTCTGCTGAGCACTGGCAGTGACACGCAAGTTAACATCACATCTCAGAAACCAACAGACCTGAAACAACCGAAATAGAAAGCGGCTGCTATTTTACCCATTATTCCAGAAAGTTTCTCTAAGTCAGCGCCACAAACTGTTCACATGAAGCCTCATAATGTTTTTTTTTTTTTTTTATCAAGAGCATATCCGGAAAGAAGAACCATAGACAATCTGTAGCAAATGTTTTTTTTGGTAATGTGCTAATTTTAAGATAAGGTCTAAATTCAATTTTCCTTGGTCAGGATAATGTGCCCTAATGAAAGTAATAACGCCAATTCTAATAGCCTCTATAAATCATAAAGTTATTTTTAATAAATAAAATAAGTTTTTAAGGGGGAGCTAAAGCCTGTAGTGTTGTATTAACAACAATCTAATGGAAGGCCCATATATATATATATATATATATATATATATATATATATATATATATATATAATATTAGAGTCCCAAGGGGGGAAGGTCACAAATAAGTTCCAAATAAAATATATCTGAATGGGAAAAAAAATTAAAATTTAAGGTTGACAACATTCACAGATATCTTATTAAGGGGGGCCTGTGAAGGTAGCCGGGGCTATAAATTGTTTGTTCAAACGTAATAAGAATATCTGTGTATGTAAATAATCAAAATGTAGATGTCATTGCATAATTATCTGTGTGTCTATATGACAATTGCAAAGACGCCATAATATGATTCTAGGTTGTATATTCAGGAAAGGATTAACTGGCAAGATGATGAAGCCAAGGTACAAATGAACAAGGGAGATATTCATTAAGTTAATTGGGAGCCTTATCAGTGGTTTCACACATACAGAAAGAAGGAATAATAAGCAGAGAGGTATTTTATAACATACTGGGAAAAACTGGGGAGTTGAATACTCCCTACTCCCTGTTCTAGTTTCAAGGTCAATGTTGCATTCTGTATAATTGAGTCTATTTCAATATACGAGTCCAGTCTATGACATTGGCTCATACGGTGAACACGTTTTGTGTGATCATTGTCTGATTCAGTAATATCTGCGCAGATGTATTGCTAATTCGATACGTGCTTCTGGATACTCTGAATGAAGATAACATTAGCTATCTTCACCTACATTTCTCTCTCGACAGTTCTCTGAGCATGCTCAGCATGTCCAGCAGAACATTCTAAATCTTTTAAAAGCACTCCTAGTCTCTCTCTGTCTGTCGGTCGGTCTCGCTCTCTCTGTCAGCCGGTCTCTCTCTCTCTGTCTCTCTCGGTCTCTATATCTCTCTCTCTGTCAATGTCGGTGTCTCTCTCTGTCGGTCTCTCCCTCTCCCCCCCTCTCTCATACTCACCGATCACACAGGCGCGGCGCTGCAGAGCTGTCGCAATGCTCTGGCGGCTTCTCCTCTTTTGAAAATGCCGGCCGCTCATTATTCCCTGCTTCCCGCGCCCACCGGCGCCTATGATTGGTTGCAGTCAGACGCGCCCCCACTCTGAGTGACAGCTGTCTCACAGCCGCCGGTGGGCGGGTCTATATCATGCAGTACAATAATAAAAAAACATTTTTTTAAAAAAACCACGTGCGGTGCCCTCCAATTTTGATACCAGCCAAGATAAAGGCACACGACTGAAGGCTGGTATTCTCAGGATGGGGATTCCCACGTTATAGGATCCATTAGATGTGACAATGCCGCCACTTTACCCGACTCTTTCCAATTGCCCTGGTGCGGTGGCAGAATCTCCTCATAAAGCAAATTGATAAAGCAGCGAGTCTCAGAGAGGTAATTATTATGGGGGACTTTAACTATCCTGATATAAATTGGGGAACAGAAACTTGCAGTTCGAGCAAAGGAAATAGATTTTTGATAACAATGAAAGATAATTACCTTTCCCAAATAGTACAGGACCCCACAAGAGGGGGAGCACTACTAGACCTTGTACTAACCAATAGGCCAGACCACATATCAAATATACAAGTTGGGGGTTACTTGGGGAATAGTGATCACAAAATAATAAGTTTTCGTGTATTCTTTAGTAAGATGTATAGTAGAGGGGCTACAAGGACACTAAACTTCAGGAAAGCAAATTTTAAACGGTCGGGAGATGATCTTAGTGCAATAAACTGGGATGATGTACTAAGTAATAAAAGTACACAAAGCAAATGGGAGACTTTTATGAGCATCCTGAATAGGGCTTGTGCAGAAAATATACCCTATGGGAACAAACATGCTAGAAATAGGAGGAATCCCCTATGGCTAAATAGAGCTATAAGGGAAGCAATAAAAGAAAAACAGAAAGCCTTAAAAGAATTAGAGAGGGTGGGTAGTAATGAGGCATTATATAATTATAGAAAATCAAATAAAATATGTAAAAAGCAAATTAAGTTAGCTAAGTTTGAGACAGAGAGACTCATTACGAGAGAAAGTAAAAATAATCCTAAAATATTCTTTAACTACATAAACAGTAAAAAACTGAAAAGCAATAGTGTTGGCCCCCTTAAAAATAGTCTTGCTGAAATGGTGGAGGGGGATGAGGGTAAAGCCAACCTGCTGAATTACTTTTTTTCTACGGTTTTTATACAAGAAAATGCTATGGCAGATGACATGACCAGTGATACCATAAATTCACCCTTGAATATTACCTGCTTAACCCAGCAGGAAGTACGCCGCCGCCTCAAAATCACTAAGGTTGACAAATCTCCGGGCCCGGATGACATACACCCCAGAGTACTACAGGAATTGAGTTCTGTGATAGATAGACCATTATTTTTAATCTTCACAGATTCCTTAATAACAGGATCGGTACCGCAGGACTGGCGCATAGCAAATGTGGTGCCAATATTCAAAAAGGGGACAAAAACTGAGCCGGGAAATTATAGGTTGGTAAGTTTAACCTCTACGGTTGGTAAAATCCTTGAGGGTTTCTTGAGAGATGCTATACTGGAGTATCTCAAGAAAAATAACCTTATGACAGAGTATCAACATGGGTTTATGAGGGATCGATCCTGTCAAACTAATTTGATCAGCTTCTATGAAGAGGTAAGTTCATGCGTGGACCAGGGAAATGCAGTGGATGTTGTGTATATGGACTTTTCAAAAGCTTTTGATACGGTGCCACACAAAGAAGGGAATTTTGTTTACTTACCGTAAATTCCTTTTCTTCTAGCTCCTATTGGGAGACCCAGACAATTGGGTGTATAGCTTCTGCCTCCGGAGGCCACACAAAGTATTACACTTTAAAAAGTGTAACCCCTCCCCTCTGCCTATACACCCTCCCATGGATCACGGGCTCCTCAGTTTTGGTGCAAAAGCAGGAAGGAGAAAACGTATAAATTGGTCTAGGGTAAATGCAATCCGAAGGATGTTCGGAGAACTGCAAACCATGAACCAAAAGAACAATTCAACATGAACAACATGTGTACACAAAAAAACAACCAGCCCGAAGGGTACAGGGGCGGGTGCTGGGTCTCCCAATAGGAGCTAGAAGAAAAGGAATTTACGGTAAGTAAACAAAATTCCCTTCTTCTTTGTCACTCCATTGGGAGACCCAGACAATTGGGACGTCCAAGAGCAGTCCCTGGGTGGGTAAAAGAATACCTCAATAAAAAGAGCCGAAAAACGGCCCCCTCTTACAGGTGGGCAACCGCCGCCTGAAGGACTCGTCTACCTAGACTGGCGTCTGCCGAAGCATAGGTATGCACTTGATAGTGTTTCGTGAAAGTGTGCAGACTAGACCACGTAGCTGCCTGACACACCTGCTGAGCCGTAGCCCGGTGCCGCAATGCCCAGGACGCACCCACGGCTCTGGTAGAATGGGCTTTCAGCCCTGAAGGAAGCGGAAGCCCAGAAGAACGGTAGGCTTCGAGAATCGGTTCCTTGATCCACCGGGCCAAGGTTGACTTGGAAGCCTGCGAGCCCTTACGCTGGCCAGCAACAAGGACAAAGAGCGCATCTGAACGACGCAGGGGCGCCATGCGAGACACGTAGAGCCGGAGTTCTCTCACAAGATCCAAAGAGTGCAAATCCCTTTCACACTGGTGAATTGGATTAGGGCAAAATGAAGGCAAGGAGATATCCTGATTGAGATGAAAAGGGGATACCACCTTAGGGAGAAATTCCGGGACCGGACGCAGAACCACCTTATCCTGGTGAAACACCAGGAAGGGGGCTTTGCATGACAGCGCTGCTAGCTCAGACACTCTCCGAAGTGATGTGACTGCCACTAGAAAGGCCTCCTTCTGCGAAAGACATGATAAAGAGACATCCCGCAGCGGCTCGAAAGGTGGTTTCTGAAGAGCCGTTAGCACCCTGTTAAGATCCCAGGGTTCCAGCGGACGCTTGTAAGGTGGGACTATGTGGCAAACTCCCTGCAGGAACGTGCGGACCTGCGTAAGCCTGGCTAGACGCTTTTGAAAAAACACGGAGAGCGCCGATACTTGGCCCTTGAGAGAGCCCAGTGACAAACCCTTGTCCATTCTGGATTGAAGAAATGAAAGAAAAGTGGGTAAGGCAAACGGCCATGGAGTAAAACCGTTATTAGCGCACCAGGATAGGAAGATTTGCCAAGACCTATAATAGATCTTGGCGGACGTAGGCTTCCTGGCCTGTCTCATGGTGGCAATGACATCCTGAGATAACCCTGAAGACGCTAGGAGACAGGACTTAATGGCCACACAGTCAGGTTGAGGGCCACAGAATTCAGATGGAAAAACGGCCCTTGTGACAGCAAGTCTGGACGGTCTGGATGCGCCCACGGTTGACCCACCGTGAGATGCCACAGATCGGGATACCACTACCGCCTCGGCCAGTCTGGAGCGACGAGAATGGCGCGACGGCAGTCGGACCGCATCTTGCGTAGTACTCTGGGCAGCATTGCCAGAGGGGGAAACACATAAGGCAGTCGAAACTGCGACCAATCCTGAACTAACGCGTCCGCCGCCAGAGCTCTGTGATCCTGAGACCGTGCCATGAATGCCGGGACTTTGTTGTTGTGCCGTGACGCCATGAGATCGACGTCCGGCGTTCCCCAGCGGCGACAGATCTCTCGAAAAACGTCTGGGTGCAGAGACCATTCCCCCGCGTCCATGCCCTGACGACTGAGAAAATCTGCTTCCCAGTTGTCTACGCCCGGGATGTGAACTGCGGAGATGGTGGAGGCTGTGGCTTCCACCCACTGCAGAATCTGTCGGACTTCCTGGAAGGCTTAACGACTGCGAGTGCCGCCTTGGTGGTTGATGTATGCGACGGCAGTGGCGTTGTCCGACTGAATACGGATCTGCCTGCCCTCCAACCACCGATGAAAAGCCAATAGGGCTAGATACACTGCCCTTATCTCCAGAATATTGATCTGAAGGGATGACTCTATCGGAGTCCAGGTTCCCTGAGCCCTGTGGTGGAGAAAAACCGCTCCCCACCCTGACAGGCTCGCGTCCGTGGTGACCACAGCCCAGGTTGGGGGTAGGAAGGATTTTCCCTGCGACAGAGAATTGGGAAGGAGCCACCACTGAAGTGACGTCTTGGTTGCAAGGGAAAGAGAGACGTTCCTGTCGAGGGAAGCCGAACTCCTGTCCCATTTGCGGAGAATGTCCCATTGGAGTGGCCGAAGATGGAATTGCGCGAACAGGACTGCCTCTATAGCTGCCACCATCTTCCCCAGGAAGTGCATGAGGCGCCTTAAGGGGTGTGACTGACTCCGAAGAAGGGATTGCACCCCTGCCTGCAGAGAAAGCTGTTTGTCGCTCGGAAGCTTGACTAACGCTTGCTGGGTATGAAACTCCATCCCAAGGTACGTCAGTGATTGGGTCGGTGTCAACTTGGATTTCGGGAAGTTGATGATCCACCCGAACCGCTGGAGAGTCGCCAGAGCGACAGATAGACTTTGTTGACACGCCACCCGAGACGGGGCCCTGACTAGGAGATCGTCCAAGTATGGAATCACCGAGTGGCCCTGAGAATGCAGGACCGCCACAACGGAAGCCATGACTTTGGTGAAAACCCGTGGGGCTGTAGCCAAGCCGAAAGGCAATGCCACGAACTGGAGATGTTCGTCCCCGATGGCAAAACGTAAGAAACGTTGATGCTCGGGTGCGATCGGTACATGGAGAAAAGCATCCTTGATGTCGATCGATGCTAGGAAGTCTCCTTGTGACATTGAGGCGATGACCGAGCGGAGAGATTCCATCCGGAACCGTCTGGTTCTCACATGTCTGTTGAGTAGCTTGAGGTCCAGAACGGGACGGAATGACCCATCCTTTTTTGGCACCACGAACAAGTTGGAGTAAAATCCGCGACCACGTTCCTGAAGGGGAACGGGGATCACAAATCCTTCCATCTTTAGAGCGGCTACTGCCTGAAAAAGTGCGTCGGCCTGAGCGGGGGGCGGAGAGGTTCTGAAGAAGCGATCCGCAGGACGAGAGCTGAACTCTATCCTGTAACCATGAGACAGAATGTCTCTCACCCATCGGTCTTGAACATGTGGCCACCAGGCGTCGCCAAAGCGGGAGAGCCTGCCACCGACCGAGGATGCGGTCAGGGGAGGCCGAGAGTCATGAGGAAGCCGCCTTGGAAGCAGTGCCTCCTGCGGCCTTTTGTGGGCGAGACTTGGATCGCCACGCATAGGAGTTCCTCTGGCCTTTCTCCGGCCTGTTGGACGAAGAGGATTGGGACTTGGCTGAGGGACGAAAGGACCGAAATCTCGATTGAACCTTTCTCTGTTGAGGTCTCTTAGGTTTGGCCTGGAGTAAGGAGGAATCCTTTCCTTTGGATTCCTTAATAATCTCATCCAATCGTTCGCCAAACAAACGGTCGCCAGAAAACGGCAAACCGGTTAAGAACCTCTTGGAAGCCGAGTCTGCCTTCCATTTGCATAGCCACATGGCCCTGCGGACTGCCACAGAGTTAGCGGATGCAACAGCTGTACGGCTAGCAGAGTCCAGGACGGCGTTCATGGCGTAGGATGAAAAGGCTGACGCCTGAGAGGTCAAAGACGCAACTTGCGGAGCCGAATTACGTGTGACAGCATTAATCTCAGTCAGACAAGCCGAGATACCTTGGAGTGCCCACACGGCTGCAAAGGCCGGGGCAAAAGACGCGCCCGTGGCCTCATAGATGGACTTCACCAAGAGCTCTATCTGTCTGTCAGTGGCATCCTTTAGCGATGAGCCATCTGCAACCGACACCACGGATCTAGCCGCCAATCTTGAGACTGGAGGATCCACCTTGGGACAGTGAGCCCAACCCTTAACTACTTCAGATGGGAAGGGGTAACGCGTGTCAGTGAGGCGCTTAGTAAAGCGCTTGTCCGGGGCCGCTCTGGGCTTCTGGACAGCGTCCCTGAAGTTAGAGTGATCAAAAAACGTATTGCGTGTACGTTTGGGGAACCGAAACTGGTGTTTCTCCTGCTGAGACGCCGACTCCTCTACAGGAGGAGGCGGGGGAGAGAGATCTAACACCTGGTTGATGGACGAGATAAGATCATTTACTAAGGCGTCCCCCTCAGGTGTATCAATGTTAAGGGCAACGTCAGGGTCAGAGCCCTGAGCTGCGACGTCCGCCTCGTCCTCCAGAGAGTCCTCAAGCTGGGATCCCGAGCAGCGAGAGGAAGTCGGGGAAGAGTCCCAGCGAGCCCGCTTAGCCGGTCTAGGACTACGGTCCGGGCAGGAGTCCTCCGCCTGAGACCGAGGGGCCAACCTGGGAGCGCGCTGCGGCGCGAACCGAGAGGGGCCTGGAGGCGACGAGCCAACAGGGGCCGGGGCCTGTGAAAGGTCCGGTCTGGACTGCAAAGCCTCTAGCAGCTTAGAAGACCATTTGTCCATAGACTGTGCAATAGATTGAGAAAGTGACTCAGAGAGTTTCTCAGCAAAAGAGGCGAACTCTGTCCCTGCAGCCTGGTCAGGGGGAGCAGGGGGGTCTACATGAGCCGAGGGGCCCACCAGTGTCCGAGGCTCCGGCTGAGCAAGCGAAACAGGGGTCGAGCATTGCTCACAGTGAGGGTAGGTGGAACCCGCAGGTAACATAGCCCCACAAGAGGTACAGGCCGCAAAAAAACCCTGTGCCTTAGCAGCTTTGCTCCTTGTGGACGACATGCTGTTGTCTCCTAGGAGAGTGATCACTGAGGGTATATGGGAAGGGGGTATACAGCCCGACCGAACAGATAGATATAGATATATACGTATCTAATCCGGCACCCTAGGGGGACCAGCACCGGGTGACCGGTGTGGCTTACCGACCGCTAACGAGCGGTGTGTGTCCTCCAGATTCCCTGCCTTGGATCTCCCGGAGATGCAGAGCTGTTCACTGAGAATCCTCCACCGGCAGAATGCCAAAAAATGGCTGCCGGAGCTCTCAGGGCAGGAGTGGAGCCGTGGGCGGCGCCAGAAAAGTGCGGGAATCTGGGGTCCCCACAGTGATCAGTGAGGGGGGAGGAAACATGCAGGATGCTCCAGCCCTCACATCCGACGTCAGGTCGGTAATCCCGCCCTTACCCCTGACAGGCAGGCCCGGGGGCGGGATTTTTGCGACTAGGCCACGATGAAGCCGGGGACTAAATTTGAGACCGCGCCCGACAAGCAGGCACGGTCGGCGCGGAAGTCCACCGGCCTCTGAATTCAGCAGCCACCGTGGCTTCCGGGAAGAAGGTGCGCTCCCTGCACAGTCCCCTATGGGGACACAGAGTACCTTAGAGTTGCAGGGCCCGGTCCCTGAGGTTGAAGAGGCTCCGGTCCGGCAGGGTCCCACAGGGGCTGCAGATGGAGCACGGTCCCAGTAAATGGATGACCGCTTAGGATCCCACTTCTCCCAGAGCCGCATAAGGGATGGTGAAGGAGACGGCATGTGGCTCCAGCCTCTGTACCCACAATGGGTACTTCAACCTTAACAACACCGCCGACGTAGTGGGGTGAGAAGGGAACATGCCGGGGGCCCCGTGGGGGCCCTCTTTTCTTCAACCGACATAACTAAAATGAGAATGCATGAGTGGATGTGTGCCTCCTTCCACACAAAGCATAAAACTGAGGAGCCCGTGATCCACGGGAGGGTGTATAGGCAGAGGGGAGGGGTTACACTTTTTAAAGTGTAATACTTTGTGTGGCCTCCGGAGGCAGAAGCTATACACCCAATTGTCTGGGTCTCCCAATGGAGCGACAAAGAAAGGTTGGTACATAAAATGAGAATAATGGGGATAGGGGAAAATATGTGTAACTGGGTTAAAAACTGGCTCAGTGATAGGAAACAAAGGGTGGTTATTAATGGTATGTACTCGGACTGGGTCTCAGTTCATAGTGGGGTACCACAGGGGTCAGTATTGGGCCCGCTTCTTTTCAACATATTTATTAATGACATTGTTGGAGGCATGCGGAGTAGAATTTTAATATTTGCAGATGATACTAAACTCTTCAGGGTAATCAATACAGAGGAGGATAATTTTATATTACAGGGAGAATTATGCAAATTGGAGGATTGGGCTGAGAAGTGGCAATTGAAGTTTAATGTAGATAAATGTAAGGTCATGCACTTGGGTAGAGGAAATAAAAATTATAATTATGTACTTAATTGTAGAACACTGGGTAAAACAGACACAGAAAAAGACTTGGGTGTATGGGTGGATGGTAAACTTAACTTTGGTGGTCAGTGTCAGGCAACTGCTGCCAGGGCTATTAAAATAATGGGATGTATTAAAAGAGGTATAAGTGTTCATGAAAAAAATATAGTTCTACCTCTGTACAAGTCACTAGTGTGACCGCACTTAGAATACTGTGTACAATTCTGGTCACCGATATATAAAAAGGACATAGCTGAACTGGAGAGGGTGCAGAGAAGAGCGAACAAGATTATTAGAGGGTGGGCTGCAATACCAAGAAAGGTTATTAAACTTGGGGTTATTTAGTTTGGAAAAACGAAGCCTTAGGGGGGATCTAATCACAAAGTATAAATATATGAGGGGACAGTACAGAGACCTTTCCAAAGATCTTTTTACACCTAGGCCTGCGACTGGAACACGGGGGCATCCGCTACGTCTTGAGGAAAGAAGGTTTAATCATAATCAAAGACGAGGATTCTTTACTGTACGGGCAGTGAGACTATGGAACTCTCTGCCGCATGATGTTGTAATGAGTGATTCACTACTAACATTTAAGCAGAGCCTGGATGCTTTTCTTGAAAAATGTGATATTACCAGTTATGTATATTAGATTTTATGACAGGGTGTTGATCCAGGGAACTAGTCTGATTGCCGTATGAGGAGTCAGGAAGGATTTTTTTTCCCCATTGGAACTTGTTTGCCACATTGGGGTTTTTTTGCCTTCCTCTGGATCAACATGTTAGGCTACGGGTTGAACTAGATGGACTTAGGCGGGCTTTGCACGTTGCGACATCACAAGCCGATGCTGCGATGTCGCACGCGATAGTCCCCGCCCCTGTCGCAGGTACGATATCGTGTGATAGTTGGCGTAGCGAAAATTATCGCTACGCCAGCTTCACACGCACTCACCTGCCCTGCGACCGTCGCTGTGGCCGGCGACCCGCCTCCTTCCTAAGGGGGCGGGTCGTGCGGCGTCATAGCGATGTCACACGGCAGGCAGCCAATAGCGGCGGAGGGGCGGAGATGAGCAGGATGTAAACATCCTGCCCACCTCCGTCCTTACGCATATCCTACGGAAGCCTCGGTGACGGCCGTAGGAGATGTTCCTCGCTCCTGCGACTACACACACAGCGATGTGTGCTGCCGCAGGAGCGAGGAACAACATCGAACTGTCGCGTCAGCGTAATTATGGATTACGCCGACGCTGCACCGATGATACGATTACGACGATTTTGCGCTCGTTAATCGTATCATCTAGGCTTTACACAGTACGATGTCGCATGCGATGCCGGATGTACGTCACTTTCAATTTGACCCCACCGACATCGTACCTGCGATGTCGTAGTGTGCAAAGCCCACCTTAGAGTCTCCCTTCAACCTTAAAAAAACTATGATACTATGATACTAGGGGGACTAGGTAAATAAAAAAAGTTAAAAAATAAGTTGTAAACAATAAAAAAAAAATAAAAAACAAAAGTTTAAATCACTCCCCATTTGCCCCACTGAAAATCAAAGGGTTAAAAAAATAAAAAATATAAACTTATTTGGAATCGCCGAGTTCAGAAATGCCCTATGTATTAAAATATAAAATCAATTAACCTGATAGGTAAACGGCATAGCAGCAAAAAAACCCTTCCAAACGCCAAAGTTAAGTTTTTTGGTCATCGCAAATTTTAAGCAAAATGCTATAACAGGGGGTCAAAACGTAGCATCTGCGGAAAAATGGGAACACTACGAGTCGCAGAAAATGGTGCAAACAGTGAACACATTTTTTGGGACAAACTTTTGAAATATTTTAATCACTTAGATAAGGGGTGAGGAACCACCGTCCCACGATGACTTTTTCTGCGGCCTCCGGGGACATTACAGGTAACCGCAGTTCTCTGTCAGCACTTGCGCTCTTGCCAGCCGCCGTTCCTTTAAATCCATGTCCGTGATGCGAGGAAGCGCACTCACTCTGCGTAGATGCTAGAATGTACGGGCTTCTTCCAGATCCTGATTGCAGCCCGTACTAGAATGTAGGGGCTCTTTTTGGGACCTGACTGCATCCTGTACATTCTAGGCTCAACCATGACCTATGCTAGCGTGCTCAGGGCTTACCGTGTGGGAGGGGTAAGCAGCGCGCTGTGCTCCTGTCACAGAAGAGGCGCAGCAGATGCCTCCCTGCTGTACATGCCTCCCGGACCTGTGCTGTGTGAGTCCTCCCTCCAGTACTGTGAGTACGCCACCTATCGCTGTCCCCCCCTGTCCAGAGCTGTGTACCCCCTAGTACTGTGTGTATCCCCTCAGTGCTGTGTAACCCGTGCAACCTCCTAGTGCTGTCAGTGCTGCCACATAGTGCTCTCCATGCTGCCTCCTTGTGCTGTCCATGCTGCCACCTAGTGCTCTCCGAGCTGCCACCTAATGCTCTCCGAGCTGCCACCTAGTGCGCTCCGTGCTGCCACTTAGTGCTCTCCGCGCTGCCTCCTAGTGCTCTTCATGCTGCCTCTTCGTGCTCTCTATGCTGCCTCTTCGTGCTCTCTATGCTGCCACCTAGTGCTCTTTGTGTTACCTCCTAGTGCTCTCCGTGCTGCCACCTAGTGTTGTCCAGGATGCCACCTACTGCCGTTCGTGCTGCCACCTAGTGCTGTCCATTGTGCCACCTAGTGCTGTCCGTTGTGCCACCTAGTGCTGTTCATGCTGCCATCTAGTGCTGTCTGTGCTGCCGACAGTGCTATCCGCGTCCAGCATCTCCTGTGATGTATACACCCCTCCTGTGATATATACACCCTCAGTCCCTCCTTTGATGTGTATGCCCCAGCCCCTCTTGTGATGTGTATGCCCCAGCCCCTCCTGTGATGTATATGTCCCCAGCCTCTCCAGACCGAGACAAACCTGAAAAAGCAGTTGTCAGAAGGAACATGATTAATATCACTAAATACCAGAGCCGCAACAAAGATCAGAGGTTAGAGGTGGTAACTAGGGATGGACGAACCCGAACTGTAAAGTTGGGGGTGCGTACCGAATACATGGTGTTCGTGCACACGACCCCGAACACGAGCTTTCTGGGACGTTCAGAGTGATGAAGCAGAGTTGACATTGTTCATTGCTCTCTCTGCTTCTCACTGTATAGACTGTCTGTACAGAGTGATGAAGCAGAGTTGACTTTGCGCTTTGCTTCTCACTGTGTTTAGATTGTGTCTGTGCACAGTGATGAAGCAGAGTTGACATTGCGCTTTGCTTCTCACTGTGTAAAGACTGTGTCTGTGCAAGTGATGAAGCAGAGTTGACTTTGCTGTCCCAGTGGATTACGTCAGACTAAGGATTTTTTTATAATAAAGACAGATTCTCTAAAGTTTTTTTTGTTTTATTTCTAGTAAAAAAAAATTCTCTTTGTTGTGTTTTTTTTTTACTGTTTCCTAGAAATTCATGGTGGCCATGTCTAATTTGGCGTGACACAATGAATTTCGGGCTTAGTACTATCTGAGAAAACAAAGCTGGTAATAACCCCTTTATTACCCAATAAACCACCGTCATCATGGCCGCTGGACGAGCCGTGTAAAGCGCTTGGAAACGGCACTAAGGAACAATGTGCCATTTCAAGGGGTGGCTTTGGGCTGCCGAGATTCCCAGCCCCCAGCTGCCTGGCTTTATCTGACTGACAATCAAAATACGGCAGGAGCCCACGCATTTTTTTTTAATTATTTTTTTTATAAAAAAAATAATGGGCTTCTCTGTATTTTGATTGCCAGCCAAGGTAAATCAGGCAGATGGGGGTGGTAGCCCCTAGCAGTCTGCTTTATCTGCTCTGAGAATGAAAAATACCGCGCAGCACTATGTCATTTTTTTAATGATTTATTTATTTTTACAGTACTGTGATGTCAGGCAATCAAAATACAGAGAAGCCCATTTTTTTTTTTAGTTATTTAAATAAATAATATTAAACAATATTAAATAGTATTGCTGCAGATGGTGTCAATGTGCATCGGTCAACAATACAGTGCACGTTGCACACGTTGCACAAGGAGAAGCTGTATGGGAGAGTCATGCGAAAGAAGCCAGTTCTGCAAGCCCGCCACAAACAGAGTCGCCTGAGGTATGCAAAAGCACATTTGGACAAACCAATTACATTTTGGAAGAAGGTCCTGTGGACTGATGAAACAATGATTGAGTTGTTTGGTCATACAAAAAGGCGTTATGCATGGAGGCAAAAAAACACGACATTCCAAGAAAAGCACTTGCTACCTACCCACAGTAAAATTTGATGAAGGTTCCATCATGCTTTGGGGCTGTGTGGCCAATGCCGGCACCGGGAATCTTGTTAAAGTTGAGGGTCGCATGGATTCAACTCAGTATCAGCAGATTCTTGACAATAATGTGCAAGAATCAGTGACGAAGTTGAAGTTACGCAGGGGATGGATATTTCAGCAAGACAATGATCCAAAACACCGCTCCAAATCTACTCAGGCATTCAAGCAGAGGAACTATTACAATGTTCTGGAATGGCCATCCCAGTCCTCAGACCTGAATATCATTGCAAATCTGTGGGATGATTTGAAGCGTGCTGTCCATGCTCGGCGACCATCAAACTTAACTGAACTGGAATTGTTTTGTAAACAGGAATGGTCAAATATACCTTCATCCAGGATCCAGGAACTCATTAAAAGCTACAGGAAGTGACTAGAAGCTGTGATTTTTGCAAAAGGAGGATCTACAAAATATTTATATCACTTTTATGTTGAGGTGCCTATACTTTTGCAGCGGTCAAATTATGTTTAAATGCGGATTGCACATTTTCTGTTAGAACAATAAACCTCATTTCAATCCAGAAATATTACTCAGTCCATCAGTTATTAGATATATGAAACTGAAATAGCTGTTGCAAAAACCCAAATTGTTATAAAGAAAAAAGGTTAACATTAATAGGGGTGCCCAAACTTTTTCATATGACAGTATTTAAGGCCCTTGCGCAACTTGAGTCATTAGATTTATAGATTGGACACAATGACTCCTATTGGGCTCAATGAGAGCTTTGGCTGCTTTCTTTAATTGGGTATTTTTATGTGGTGTGAGAATGGGATTGTTTGTGTTAAAATTATTTTTAATTGTTTTTTTTATCGATAATTTAGAGATGTGTATATGCTAAAACCATACCTGCGGTGGTCTGCAAAGTTTTAGGTACTTCACTCGACCCGCTCAGTGACTTAGATGTTGACTTTGATTGGGTCTTCTCCCTGAATGAAGTGCCTATGAGAAAATAAGAAAAAAGCAAAGTGAAGAAAACCACTGTGCAACAATTTCATTATAGTTAGGATACAACTAATATTTAATACATTTACTTAATAATTTTGTTTTTTGAATTTCTTGATTTTGCTTGCCTTCTGGCATGTCATTTTTAATTTTACATATCATATTTCTGTTTAAACAACAATATGAGCACTATGCACTTTTTGTTTGTCTATTGACTAGTGATGGATGGACTCGGACTGTAAAAGACAGCTTTCAATCTAGATGCACATGCTGTCTGCATCTAGATTGGTGTAAAAATAAATAAATTAAAAAAATGGCGTAGGGTCGCCCCAACAAGGACAAGGCATACAGCTGCAGGCAGCCCCCAACTTTGCACGTTATCATGGCTGTGTATCAAAATAAAAGGAACCGCATGCGGCTTTTAAAAATAAAAAATATTTCAATAAATATTTTTTTAAAAAATGTTCTGCGGTCCTTCCTTCTCCCCTCTTTTGATACCCAGTCATGATAAGCGGACAGCTGGGAGCTGGTATTCTCAGGATGGATCGGCCCATGGTTATTGTGGCCCCCCCCAGCCTAAAAATAGCAGCCCACAGACACCCAGGATTATCACATTCATTATATGTGACAATGTCGGCACTTTACCCGACTCTTTCCAATTGCCCTGGTGCAGTGGCAAATGGGGTAATAAGGCCTGTGCATTACAGTACTTTGATCTGCCCTCAGCAGGGCAGATCAAAGTTTGTCTGCTCAGGACCGCAATGTCAGCTTGTGTGGATGATGTAGACGCATCATCCCCACTCGATTGGGAAGAAGGAGGCCGAATATCGCAGCAGAGAGGGTGCGTGGGACCCGAAAGAGGAGGCGCCTCACTGGAGAGCAGCGATACCCATCGAACCAGACCACCCTCTAGGTGAGTATTATACAAGTGTTTTTTACGTTATACAGAGCGGCCTTGGCTCTTTTATACAGTATTCAAGAATGCTCTATATAACAACTCAGTGGTATTGGCCTCAGCTTATAGTCCCTAAATCTGGTGACAGGTTCCCATTAAAAAAAAATCGGAGGAACACAAACTTACAAAATAAATCACCAACATACATGTGCTTCTAAGGGCGTGATTTATTACGCCCATTATCTGTGCCAGAAAGTCTACATTTCTGACCAGCAGAAATTATAAAGCGATCAGACGGTTAATGCTTATAGTCCACTAGGTGCTCTATTAAAATAAAAAAAAGTTAAAAAATAAGTTTTAAAAAAATTTAAAAAAATTAAAAAACAATTAACAGTATAAATCAATCCCCATTAGCCCCACTGAAAATCAAAGGTTAAAAAAAAAGAAGGGAATTTTGTTTACTTACCGTAAATTCCTTTTCTTCTAGCTCCAATTGGGAGACCCAGACAATTGGGTGTATAGCTTATGCCTCCGGAGGCCACACAAAGCACTACACCAAAAGTGTAAAGCCCCTCCCCTTCTGCCCATACACCCCCCGTGCATCACGGGCTCCTCAGTTTTGGTGCAAAAGCAAGAAGGAGGAAAAAATTATAAATTGGTTTAAAGTAAATTCAATCCGAAGGAATATCGGAGAACTGAAACCATTCAACATGAACAACATGTGTACACAAAGAACAACAGCCCGAAGGGAACAGGGGCGGGTGCTGGGTCTCCCAATTGGAGCTAGAAGAAAAGGAATTTACGGTAAGTAAACAAAATTCCCTTCTTCTTTGTCGCTCCATTGGGAGACCCAGACAATTGGGACGTCCAAAAGCAGTCCCTGGGTGGGTAAAATAATACCTCGTAATAGAGCCGTAAAACGGCCCCTTCCTACAGGTGGGCAACCGCCGCCTGAAGGACTCGCCTACCTAGGCTGGCATCTGCCGAAGCATAGGTATGCACCTGATAGTGTTTCGTGAAAGTGTGCAGGCTCGACCAGGTAGCCGCCTGACACACCTGCTGAGCCGTAGCCTGGTGCCGCAAAGCCCAGGACGCACCCACGGCTCTGGTAGAATGGGCCTTCAGCCCTGAGGGAACCGGAAGCCCAGAGGAACGGTAGGCTTCGAGAATTGGTTCCTTGATCCACCGAGCCAGGGTTGATTTGGAAGCCTGTGACCCTTTACGCTGGCCAGCGACAAGGACAAAGAGTGCATCCGAGCGGCGCAGGGGCGCCGTACGAGAAATGTAGAGTCTGAGTGCTCTCACCAGATCCAACAAGTGCAAATCCTTTTCACATTGGTGAACTGGATGTGGACAAAGAGAAGGTAAGGAGATATCCTGATTGAGATGAAAGGGGGATACCACCTTAGGGAGAAATTCCGGAACCGGACGCAGAACCACCTTGTCCTGGTGAAACACCAGGAAAGGAGCTTTGCATGACAGTGCAGCTAGCTCAGACACTCTCCGAAGTGATGTGACTGCTACTAGGAAGACCACTTTCTGCGAAAGGCGTGAGAGAGAAATATCCCTCATTGGCTCGAACGGTGGTTTCTGAAGAGCCATCAGTACCCTGTTCAGATCCCAGGGTTCTAACGGGCGCTTGTAAGGAGGGACGATGTGACAAACCCCCTGCAGGAACGTGCGTACCTGTGGAAGTCTGGCTAGGCGCTTCTGAAAAAACACAGAGAGCGCAGAGACTTGTCCCTTAAGGGAGCCGAGCGACAAACCCTTTTCCAATCCGGATTGAAGGAAGGACAGAAAAGTGGGTAAGGTAAATGGCCAGGGAGAAAAGCCCTGAGCAGAGCACCACGACAGGAATATCTTCCACGTCCTGTGGTAGATCTTGGCGGACGTTGGTTTCCTAGCCTGTCTCATAGTGGCAATGACCTCTTGGGATAACCCCGAAGACGCTAGGATCCAGGACTCAATGGCCACACAGTCAGGTTGAGGGCCGCAGAATTCAGATGGAAAAACGGCCCTTGAGACAGCAAGTCTGGTCGGTCTGGTAGTGCCCACGGTTGGCCGACCGTGAGATGCCACAGATCCGGGTACCACGACCTCCTCGGCCAGTCTGGAGCGACGAGGATGGCGCGGCGGCAGTCGGCCCTGATCTTGCGTAACACTCTGGGCAACAGTGCCAGAGGAGGAAACACATAAGGGAGTTGAAACTGCGACCAATCCTGAACTAAGGCGTCTGCCGCCAGAGCTCTGTGATCTTGAGACCGTGCCATGAATGCCGGGACCTTGTTGTTGTGCCGGGACGCCATTAGGTCGACGTCCGGCATGCCCCAGCGGCAACAGATCTCCTGAAAAACGTCCGGGTGAAGGGACCATTCCCCTGTGTCCATGCCCTGGCGACTGAGAAAGTCTGCTTCCCAGTTTTCTACGCCCGGAATGTGAACTGCGGATATGGTGGAGGCTGTGGCTTCCACCCACAGCAGAATCCGCCGGACTTCCTGGAAGGCTTGCCGACTGCGTGTCCCGCCTTGGTGGTTGATGTATGCCACCGCTGTGGAGTTGTCCGACTGAATTCGGATCTGTTTGCCTTCCAGCCACGGCTGGAACGCCTTTAGGGCAAGATACACTGCCCTTATCTCCAGAACATTGATCTGAAGGGAGGACTCTATCTGAGTCCAAGTACCCTGAGCCCTGTGGTGGAGAAAGACCGCTCCCCACCCTGACAGGCTCGCGTCCGTCGTGACCACCGCCCAGGATGGGGGCAGGAAGGATTTCCCCTTCGACAGAGAATTGGGGAGAAGCCACCACTGAAGGGAAGCCTTGGCTGCCCGCGAAAGGGAGACGTTCCTGTCGAGGGACGTCGACTTCCTGTCCCATTTGCGGAGAATGTCCCATTGAAGTGGGCGCAGGTGAAACTGCGCAAAAGGAACTGCCTCCATTGCTGCTACCATCTTCCCTAGGAAGTGCATGAGGCGCCTCAGAGGGTGTGACTGGCCTTGAAGGAGAGATTGCACCCCTGTCTGTAGTGAACGCTGTTTGTTCAGCGGAAGCTTCACTATCGCTGAGAGAGTATGAAACTCCATGCCAAGATATGTCAGTGATTGGGCCGGTGTCAGATTTGACTTTGGGTCAGTGGAACCTGCCGGTAGTATGGCTGCACATGAGGTACAGGTTGCAAAGTACGCCTGTGCTTTGGCACCCTTGCTTTTTGCAGACGACATGCTGTTGTCTCCTCTGAGAACAATCCAGGAGGGTATATAGCCAAAAATCAACAGAGCGACCGGACAGTGCAAATGTATAGCCTTTAAGCCTATATATATATATACACTTCGGTACTCAGTGGGGCCAGCACCACAGGTGCTGCTTACCGACCGCTCAGAGCGGTTGTGTGATCACCAGATTCCCTGCCTGGGTCTCCCTGTGTTGTCTCTCCTCTCCAGAGTCTGAATCGCTGACAGAAATGGCTGTCGGCGTTCTGTGGGGAGGAGGGGACCGTGGGCGTGCCCAAGAAAGTGCGGGAATCTAGTGCCCCAGTGTACTGAGTGAGGGGGGAGGAGGATACTAATGTATGCTCCAGCCCTCAGCGCTGACGATCTGTGCAGCGTCCCGCCCTTCCCCTGACTGGCAGGCCTGTGGGCGGGAATATGCGGTACTAGGCCGCAGAAGTCGGGGACTAAAGTTATAAGCGCGGCCGGCATATAAGCGCGGCCGCGCGGTAGTCCCCGGCGCACTAACACACCCAGCAGTGCTGCAATGTGTATTGGCACAAGCGCTCCATGCGCGGTCCACACGGGGACACAGAGTACCTCACAGCGCGGCCGGCGCGGTAGTCCCCGGTGCACTAACACACCCAGCAGTGCTGCAGTGTGTATGGCACAAGCGCTCCATGCGCGGTCCCCACGGGGACACAGAGTACCTCTCAGTAGCAGGGCCTTGTCCCTGACGATACCCGGCTCCTGTCCAGCAGATTCCCCAGGGGCTGCGGAGGGAGCACGGTCTCATGTGCCTGGAGACCGATTAGATCCCACTTCACCCAGAGCCCATTAAGGGATGGGGAAGGAAAACAGCATGTGGCTCCTGCCGTGTACCCGCAATGGGTACCTCAACCTTAACAACACCACCGACCAGAGTGGGGTGAGAAGGGAGCATGCTGGGGGCCCTGTTATGGGCCCTCTTTTCTTCCATCCGACCTAGTCAGCAGCTGCTGCTGACTAAGATGTGGAGCTATGCGTGGATGTCAGCCTCCTTCGCACAAAGCATAAAAACTGAGGAGCCCGTGATGCACGGGGGGTGTATAGGCAGAAGGGGAGGGGCTTTACACTTTTGGTGTAGTGCTTTGTGTGGCCTCCGGAGGCATAAGCTATACACCCAATTGTCTGGGTCTCCCAATGGAGCGACAAAGAAATAAAAAGTTTACACTTATTTGGAATCGCCGAGTTCATAATGTACAATCTATCAAAACATAAAATCAATTAACCTGATAGGTAAACGGCGTAGCGGCAAAATAAACCTTCCAAATGCCAGATAAGTTTTCCGGTCGTCGCACATTTTCAGCAAAATGCAATAACAGGGGGTCAAAAAGTAGCATCTGCGCAAAAATGCTACAGTTAAAAATGTCAGCACAAGACGCAAGAAATAAGCCATCAATGAGCCCCATATCCCGAAAAATAAGAACACTACGAGTCACAGAAGATGGTGGAAAAAGTGGACCAGTTTTTTGGGACAAACTTTAAAATATTTTGATCACTTAGATTAAAGTAAACCTATTCATGTTTGGTATCTATGAACTTGTACTGACATGAAGCATCACACCCACACATCAGTTATACCACACAATGAACATGGTGAATAAAGTACCCCACAAACAGTTGTACAATCGCACTGTTTTGCAACTTTTCCGTACTTGTAAATTTTTTGCAGTTTTCCAGTACAATATATGGTAAAACTCATGGTTTTATTTAAAAGATCAATACGTCCTGCAAAAAACAAGTCCTCACATGGCAAGTTTGATGGAAAAATAAAAGTTACAGCTTTCGGAAGAAGGGGAGCAAAAAACAAAAACGGAAAAATCGTCCAGGGGTTAGGGGGTTAAAGGTGGGAGTCCGTGAGCACATCAGGGACATTGAGAAAAAGAGACGGTACACCTAAAAACCCTACCAAAACATTTCCAATTGTACCATAAATCTGACTCAAGCAAATTAATTATAAAGGCCATAGATCAGAGGTTAGAGGTGGTAACCTATTTAAGGCCCTTGCGCAACTTGAGTCACTTTATTTATAGATTGGACACAAGGACTCCTATTGGGCTCAATGAGAGCTTTGGCTGCTTTCTTTAATTGGGTATTTTTATGTGGTGTGAGAATTGGACTGTTTGTGTTAAAACTGTTTTTAATTGTTTTTTTTTATCCATAATTTAGAGATCTGTATTTGCTAAAACCATACCTGTGGTGGTCTGCAAATTTTGAGGTACTTCACTCGACCCGCTCAGTGACTTAGATGTTGACTTTGATTGGGTCTTTTCCCTGAATGAAGTGCCTATGAGAAAATAAGAAAAAAAGATTATTATCTAAGAAAAGTGGAGAAAATCATTGTACAACAATTTCATTATAGTTAGGATACAATTAATATTTACATACAGCTGCAGCCCCCAACTTTGCATGTTATCTTGGCTGTGTATCAAAAAAAAAAGGAACCACATGCGGCTTTTAAAAACAAAAAATATTTAAATAAATAATTTTTAAAAAATGGTCTGCGGTCCTTTATTCCCCCCCATTTTGGTACCAGTCATGATAAGCGGACAGCTGGGAGCTGGTATTCTCAGGATTGGTCGGTCCATGGTTATTATGCCCCCCCAGCCTAAAAATAGCAGACCGCAGCCACCGTGGATTGTCACATTCATTAGATGTGACAATTCCAGCACTTAACCCGACTCTTTCCGATTGCCCTGGTACGGTGGCAATTAGGATTATAAGGGGTGAATAACAGCAGTCATTAACCTTTCCTCGCACTTGTGCATTACAGTATGTTGATCTGCCCTCAGGAGGGCAAATCAAAGTGCGCCTGCGCAGGACCACAATGTCGGCTTGTGTGGATGACGTAGACGCATCATCCACACTGGACTGGGAAGAAGGAGGCCGAAGATTGCAGCAGAGAGGAGGCGCCGCACTGGAGAGCAGCGACACCCATCGGAACGGACCGCCCCCTAAGTGAGTATTACAAAAGTGTTTTTTTATGTTATACAGAGCATCCTGGGCTTTCATATATAGTATTTTGGAATACTGTATATAAGAACTCAGTGATATTGGCCACAGCCTATAGTCCCCAAATCTGGTGACAGGTTCCCATTAAAAAATCAGAAGGAACACAAACTTACAAAATTAATCACCTACATACTTGTGCTTCTAAGGGCGTGATTTATTACACCCAGTATCCATGCCAGAAAATCTACATAGGAATGACCACAAGGGACTTAACCTCTTACAGACATTGGACGCACTGGGTACGTCCCAGATAATGTCGGTGTAATCACTGTCTGCTGTTGTAATAAGCTGGTGGCGAATCCCGCACTTCTGCTGATTTGAACAGCAGACATGTGTGGCTTACAAGCGCGGGTGGACCCGCTCAAATACTGACAGCGAGATGTAAATGGCTACGGCGGGGAAAATAGCCTTTACCCGCCTCCATCGGAGGCTCCGTAACGCGATCACGAAAAGCCGATGGTTGCCATGGTAGCACACGGTTATGTGATGACTCCTGTCACTATCATAACTCACTTTCTGTTACAGCTGTCTGGCTGTAACAGGAAAGCAGCATTTCAGCTGATGAGAGCTCTGCAGCTCTGACCAGCAGGAATGAAAAAGCGATCAGACGGATAATGCTTATAATCCCCTAGGGGCGACAAGTCAAATAAAAAAAGTTTAAAAAAAAGTTGTAAAAAATAAAATAAAAAACAAAAGTTTAAAATCACTCCCCATTCGCCCCACTGAAAATCAAAGGGTTAAAAAAATAAAAAATATAATCTTTTTTGGAATCGCCGAGTTCAGAAATGCCCACTGTATCAAAATATGAAATCAATTAACCTGATAGGTAAACGGCGTAGCGGCAAAAAAAAACACCTTCCAAACGCCAAAGTTAAGTTTTTTGGTCATCGCAAATTTTAAGCGAAATGCAATAACAGGGGGTCAAAACGTAGCATCTCTGCAAAAATGGTACAGTTAAAAACGTCAGTCAGAGATGCAACAAATAAGCCATAATTGAGCCCCATATACCGAAAAATGAGAACACTGAGTCGCAGAAAATGGCGCGAAGAGGGCACCACTTTTTTGGGACAAACTTTTGAAATATTTTAATCACTTAGATCAAAGTAAACCTATTCACGTTTGGTATCTACAAACTCGTACTGACATGAAGCATCACACCCACACATCAGTTATACCATACAGTGAACATGGTGAATAAAGTACCCCACAAACAGTTGTACAATAATCGCACATTTTTGCAATTTTTCCGTACTTGGAAATTTTTTGCAGTTTTTCAGTACCATACATGGCAAAACTCATGGTTTTATTTAAAAGATCAATACGTCCTGCAAAAAACAAGCCCTCACATGGCAAAATTGACGGAAAAATAAAAAGTTACAGCTTTTGGAAATGGGGAGCAAAAAACAAAAACGGAAAAATCGTCCAGAGGTTAGGGGGTTAAAGGTGGGAGTCCGTGAGCACATCAGGGACATTGAGAAAACAAAGACTCTGCATGAGATGGAACACCTAAAAACCCTACCAAAACATGTCCAATTGTAATATAAATCTGACTCAAGCAAATTAATTATAAAGGCCATAGATCAGAGGTTAGAGGTGGTAACCTATTCAAGGCCATTGCGCAACTTGAGTCATTGGATTTATAGATTGGACACAATGACTCCTATTGGGCTCAATGAGAGCTTTGGCTGCTTTATTTAATTGGGTATTTTTATGTGGTGTGAGAATGGGTCTGTTTGTGTTAAAACTATTTTTAATTGTTTTTTATCCATAATTTAGAGATCTGTATATGCTAAAACCATACCTGAGGTGGTCTGCAAATTTTGAGGTATTTCACTCGACCCGCTCAGTGACTTAGATGTTGACTTTGATTGGGTCTTTTCCCTGAATGAAGTGCCTATGAGAAAATAAGAAAAAAGATTATTATCTAAGAAAAGTGGAGAAAAACATTGCACAACAATTTCATCATAGTTAGGATACAACTAATATTTAATACATTTACGCAATAATTTAGTTTTTTAATTTCTTGACTTTGCTTGCCTTATGGCATGTCATGTTTTATTTTACATATCATATTTCTGCTTACACAACAATATGAGCACTATGCACTTTTTGTTTGTCTATTGACTAGTGTTGGACAGACTCGGACTGTAAAAGACAGCTTTCAATCTAGATGCACATGCTGTCTGCATTTAGATTGGTGTAAAAAAACGGATTTTTGTGTACTCACCGTAAAATCGTTTTCTCTTAGCCATCATTGGGGGCTCAGGACCATGGGTGTTATGCTGCCTATCCATAGGAGGACACTAAGTAGATGCAAAAGCATAGCTCCTCCTCTGCAGTATACACCCCCTGGCCGGGCCAGGCAAGCTCACTTTTAGTACACAAGCAGTAGGAGAAAAAGCCAGTAAAAACTTACCTCAACAGAGGAACATGAGAAAAAAAGAGTCATAAACAAATAAAGTACTGAGAGAACCAAGGCCCAACAGGGAAACAGGGTGGGTGCTGTGTCCCCCAATGATGGCTAAGAGAAAACGATTTTACGGTGAGTACACAAAAATCCGCTTTTCTCTGACACCTCATTGGGGGACACAGGACCATGGGACGTCCTAAAGCAGTCCATGGGTGGGAAACATAAAAGAAGACAACACAACCCAAGGACTAGGAACCAGTCCCAGACAGCCTGGAGCGCCTACTGAGAGAGGTGCTCTACTGCCTTTTGCAGAATTTTCCTACCCAGATTTGCCTCAGTTGAAACCTGGGTATGGACTCTGTAATGCTTTGAAAACGTATGTAGGCTAGACCAGGTCGCAGCCTTACACACCTGTTCCACTGAAGCCTGATGCCGAATGGCCCACGAAGCACCAACTGCTCGCGTAGAATGAGCCCGCAGCCCACTAGGAATGGGCTTGAGTTGCAAGCGGTAGACTTCCTGGATCGCAGAGCGAATCCAGCGAGCCAGCGTCACCTTTGAAGCTGCCTGTCCCTTCTTTGGACCCTCAGGAATGACGAACAAAGAGTCAGTTTTCCTAAAGGGGGCTGTCCTGGATACTTAATATCTGAGAGCTCTGACGAAGGTGTAACAAATGCAGAGACCTTTCCACCCTATGAACCGGGTGTGGACAAAAGGAAGGCAGAACAATGTCCTCGTTCAAATGAAACTGGGTAAGAACCTTTGAAAGGAAATCCGGAAGGGGGCGCAGAACCACCTTGTCCTGGTGAAAGATCAGAAAAGGCTCGCGGCAAGAGAGTGCTGCTAGCTCCGAAACCCGTCTGATGGACGCAATTGCCACCAGGAATGTTACCTTCCAGGACAGAAGAGCAAGGGAGGATTCCTTGAGGGGTTCAAAGGGAGACCTCTGGAGACCATCCAGAACGAGGTTGAGGTCCCATGGTTCCAGCGGCCGTTTGTACGGGGGAACTAGATGGGAAACGCCCTGGAGGAAGGTCTTGACTTGCGGTTTTTGAGCCAGGCGGCATTGGTAGAAGATTGAGAGCGCTGAAACCTGCCCTTTAAGGGAACTGAGAGCCAACCCCACTTGCAAGCCAGACTGTAGAAAGTCGAGAATTCTGGGGATGGCCGGAGGCATAGGCTGGACGTTAGTTTCCCTGCACCATGAAAGGAAGATTTTCCACGTACGGTGGTAAATGCGGGATGAAGCAGGCTTTCAGGCACTGATCATGGTGGAAATAACCGCGGGAGAGAATCCCGCTCTTGTTAATACCCAGGTCTCAATGGCCATGCCGTCAGCTTCAGGGCTCTGGAGTTCTGATGGGAAATGGGCCCTTCGGTCAGCAAGTCTGGGATGTCTGGAAGGCGCCACGGTGCGTCTGTGAGCATTTGTACTAATTCGGCATACCAGGCGCGCCTGGGCCAGTCTGGGGACTCCCTCTGCCTTGATCTTCCTGATTACCCGCGGCAGCAGGGGTAGAGGTGGAAATATGTAAGGCAGGCGGAAGTGGTGCCAGGAGCAGACTAGAGCATCTGCGCCGATGGACTGCGGGTCGCGTGACCTGGCTATGAACGCGGGTACCTTTGCATTCAACCTTGAGGCCATTAGGTCCACGTCTGGTGTGCCCCAGCGAGTGCAGATGTGTAGAAACACATCTGGGTGGAGAAACCATTCTTCGGCGGCCAGGCCTTGGCGACTTAGAAAGTCTGCTGCCCAGTTTTCTACCCCCGGTATGTGTACCGCTGATATCACTGATCCCGTCGATTCGGCCCAGCTGAGGATCTTGTGGGCCTCGAGATAAGCCGCTTTGCTGCGGGTGCCCCCCTGCCGATTGATATAGGCTACAGCTGTCGCATTGTCTGAATGGACTCGAATCTGACGACCCGCTAGCAGAGGGCAGAACGCTCTGAGCGCGAGGAAGATCGCGCGGAGTTCCAGGATGTTTATGGGTAGGAAAGACTCCTGGGGCGTCCAACGTCCTTGAGCAGTGTGGTGCCGGTACACTGCTCCCCAGCCTAGGAGGCTGGCGTCCGTGGTCAGGACCAGCCAGTTCACTGGGAGAAAAGATCTCCCCTTCGATAGGGATGAGGACCGAAGCCACCAGCGGAGTGCGTACCTGACTGAAGGCGTCAGGTGAAGATGTCTGTCCAGGGAGAAGGGGCTCTTGTCCCAGGCCGCTAGAAGGGCTAGGTGCAGTAGGCGGAGGTGCAGTTGAGCAAAGGGTACTGATTCCATAGCCGCCACCATCCTGCCGAGCACCTTCATGCTGAATCGAATGGAGCGAGACGGAGGACGTAGAAGGCAGCGTACCGCTCGTTGAAGAGCGATTGCCTTGTCCTGAGGGAGAAGGATCAAGCCCCGACGGGTGTCCAGGGACATGCCCAGGAAGGTGATGGATCGTGATGGGATCGGGGATGATTTGTCCAGATTCACTAGCCACCCTAAGCGGGATAGGGTGTCCACAGTGATCTGTACGCTGGTTGAGCAGTCGCGGAAGGAGGGGGCCTTGATGAGGAGGTCGTCCAAGTAAGGGAGAACGACTACTCCCCTGGCGTGAAGGACGCTCATGGCGGCCGCCATGACTTTGGTGAAGACCCTTGGTGCGGTGGCAAGGACGAAGGGTAGAGCTACGAATTGAAAGTGGGAGTCCTGAATTGCGAAGCGGAGGAACTTTTGGTGATCTGGGGTGATGGGTATGTGCAGGTACGCGTCCTTGATGTCTATGGAGGCGAGGAATTCCCCTTTGACCATGGATGCAATAATGGACCTTAGGGACTCCATTCTGAATCTCCGTACGTGCACATGTTTGTTTAGGTGTTTGAGGTCCAGGATGGGTCGAACTGACCCATCCTTTTTGGGGACCACAAAGAGGTTGGAATAAAAACCCCCGAACTTCTCGTCGTCTGGGACAGGTATTATAACTCCTGCTGTTTGGAGCGAGTGGATTGCTGAGAAAAAAGCTTTGCGTCGTTTTCGAGTCTTTGGGGGGTTTGAGAGAAAGAACCGACTCGGGGGTCGGGTCCGAAATTCTATGTGGTAACCGGAAGACACAAGGTCTCGCACCCATTTGTCGTCTGAGGCGGCAGCCCAGATGTGTTGAAAGAGCCGCAGTCGACCTCCTATAATGAGTGTGTCTTCCGGGGCGCCGAAGGAGTCATGAGGGGGGAAAACGTCGTGGCCGAGTCTCCCTAGTCCTGGACTGTTTCGGTCTAGGCTGCCATGACAAAGTGGGTTTCGGGGAGAGCTGAGAAGGTCGGTCCCTGCGTAGTCCGCGGCTGGTGGCGGGGACAGCACGGGATGTCGACCAACCAAATGAGTTCCGAAAGGAGTGGAACGAGGACTGTGGACGTCTGGTGAAGGACGTCCTGGACTTCAGCTGGGGGAGGGAGGTACTCTTTCCTCCTGTGGCGTCAGAAATGAACTTGTCCAGACGTTCGCCAAACAATCGGTCTGGAAAAAAGGGAAGGCCCGTGAGAGACTTCTTGGAGGCAGAGTCCACTCGCCATTGTCGGAGCCAGAGTGCTCTAAGGATGGCTATGGTATTTGAGGCGGCAAACGCTGCGCAGGTAGCAGCGTCCATGAAGGCCTGGATGAGGTACTCCGCCGCAGCGGCAATTTGAGCTGTTACCTCTGTGAAGGTATGAGTGAACTGGGATTCCTCAAGTGAAGTGTTAAGGGAGTCTGCCCAGACAGAGATCGCCTTTGCGACCCACACAGAGGCAAAGGAGGGCGAGAGGGAGGAACCCGCAGCCTCAAAAGTAGAGCGGGCGAGGTGCTCCACCTGTCTGTCTGTCGGGTCCTTGATGGAGGAACCATCGGGTAAAGACAGGAGCGTCTTTGTGGTAAGGCGGGAGACCGGGGGGTCGACCGAGGGCGGATCGGCCCAGCCCTTAGGGGCAGGTGAGACAAAAGGGTACCGGGACTCCATGAGTTTTCGGTTACCGAAGCACCTGTCAGACTTCTCCCTTTGCTTTGTGAGGATACCCTGAAACTCTGGGTGATCAGTGAAAACCTTTTTGGGTTTCCTTGCCCTCTTAAAGGAGACCGCATGGTCAGTGGTAGTGGATGGGGGATCCTCCACATGCAGAGTTTGGTTGATTGCTGTTATAAGGGAGTCTATTGCAGTTTGATCATCTGGGGAGGCTAAAACCAAGGAATCCTCCTGGTACAAACAGCATTCTCCCTCCTCCAGCTCTTCAGAAGCCGTGGAGCGTGTGGGAGAGCCTGCCCTGTGTGCTCCCGAGGGAGAGCCCGCTGGAGACACCCGGCCGTGTGCTCTTTTCCTGATCCCTGCAACCGGTGAAGCATGTGCCCGGATTACCTCAGAAGGATCCTCCATAGGGGTTCCTCAGGCTGCGTTCCGTCCAGGGACCCAGAAGGGTGGGGAGGACGACATTGCATAGCCAGAACCAGGTTCTGTGACAGTTTTTCCATGGATTGGGACAGAAACTGTGCCCATTCCGGTGGGCTGGGGGCCCTCGGCTCTGGGCTGACGGTTGCGGCGGTGGTGGCAGGGGGGTCTTGGGGGGCTATAGGGGCACAGGACTCACAGAGAGAAGAGGTGTGTTTACGTGGTAGCTCAGCGTGGCAGGCAGTGCAGGCTGAATAATAGACTATGTGGGCCTTAGTACTCTTAGTGCTCTTAGATTTCTGCATGTTCCTAATAGGAGTATGCCAGGAGGGGGAGCAATGCTCAGCAGAGCTACAATTGAAGCAAGTACCTCACCAGAATCAGCCGATGGCCCTGTCCTCAGGAAGGATAAAGCTCTATGGAGATCTTCCACGCTTTCCTGGGGGGGCGGGGCTTATCGCAGCCGCGGGGGGGGGCTTAGCGCTAAAAGAGCGGGAAAATGAGTCAGTGTGCCCCCCCCTGCTGTGGGTAGTAAAAAAAAAAAACGGCAGGAAGGGAGCTTCTGATAGTTTTCCTCCCTCTCCCTCCAGTCAGCACACAGCTTGTCACTGGTGGTTATCAGCCGGCTTTTCTGCTGGAGCAAATAAACAGAGCAAATAAAACAGCGTGAGTCCCTGAGCCCTGGGCCCACCCCCCCTGCCACCATCAGATTATCTGCAAGACTTTCTGCAAACAGCAGAACTTCCCCCTCCTCTAGCCAGCAAGCTAGAGAAAAGTTAACACTGTGTGTGAAGGATCCTTGCTCCTTGCACATAATAAATACTGTAAATGTCCTGGGAACCTTCCCTGCAGCGTCTTTTCTCCCTTTGTCTGGGAAACCAGTCAGGTGTGATCTCACCTTAAAACACTGCTTCCGTCCAGGCAGTGAAAATAGCAGAGTCAGCTTGCTGTGTCGGTGTCATATTCAACTCCTGCAAAGAGGGGCTGAGGAATTGGTGCCATCTTCAACTCAGAGCCTGCAAAGAGGGGCTGTGGAATGGGCTATAGGGCACAGGCCTCTACCCTGGGCTTTGGAAAATCGGTGTCTGTGGAACCCGTCGTTCAGCCCAGGATCCAGCGTCGCAGGAGGGGGTACGTGGAGGCGACACTCCACGTTCCCGCCCGCTGATGGTAGTGGAAGATTGGTCCCAAAAGGAAACCGTTGCCCTCAAAAAATAACAAACCTTGAAAGGAAGTGCCTCCTACAGACACTAAGCTGAGAACAATAGAGAAGGGGTTTATGCCGCGCTGTTCATCAGGAAGGAGGACAAAGAGATGGTCAATGTTCCTTTATTGTAGCTTGTGTCTACGCGTTTCAGGAGCTCTGCTCCCTTCATCAGGACATACAGCACAAAAAAAACATATCTCATAGAGATATGTTTTTTTTGTGCTGTATGTCCTGATGAAGGGAGCAGAGCTCCTGAAACGCGTAGACACAAGCTACAATAAAGGAACATTGACCATCTCTTTGTCCTCCTTCCTGATGAACAGCGCGGCATAAACCCCTTCTCTATTGTTCTCTGCTATTAACTACGGGGGCTGCAGCAGATTTCATCTCTACAACATAAGCTTTCATAGTAGTTGTGACTGTCACAACTACTTGAGGTGAGTACATTCCCTCTATTTTCCCCGGATATATACCGGGTAAGACCCTATTGCGCTTTTTCTCTCCACAGTTTACTTCACAGACACTAAGCTAAAACTGAGCTTGCCTGGCCCAGCCAAGGAGTGTATACTGCAGAGGAGGAGCTATGCTTTTGCATCTACTTAGTGTTCTCCTATGGATAGGCAGCATAACACCCATGGTCCTGTGTCCCCCAATGAGGCGTCAGAGAAATAAATAAATTAAAAAAATGGCGTAGGGTCGTCCCAACAAGGACAAGGCATACAGCTGTAGGCAGCCCCCTTTTTTGCATGTTATCGTGGCTGTGTATCAAAATAAAAAGGAACCGCAAGCAGCTTTTAAAAATAAAAAATATTTAAATAAATATTTTTTAAAAAATGGTCTGCGGTCCTCCCCCCTCTCCCATTTTGATACGAAGTCATAATAAGCGGACATCTGGGAGCTGGTATTCTCAGGATTGGTCGGTCCATGGTTATTGTGCCCCCCCAGCCTAAAAATAGCAGTCCACAGCCACCCAGGATTGCCACATTCATTAGATGTGACAATGTCGGCACTTTACCCAACTCTTTCCGATTGCCCTGGTGTGGTGGCAATTAGGGTAATAAGGGGTGAATAACAGCAGTCATTAACGTTTCCTCGCACTTGTGCATTACAGTATTATGATCTGCCCTCAGCAGGGCAGATCAAAGTGCGCCTGCGCAGGACCGCAATATCGGCTTGTGTGGATGACTAGATGAGCGAACCGGTCAAACCCCATAGGAAACAATGGGAGCCAATCACAAACACATAAAAACACATTGCCATAACACTTACCGGTCTCCGCAATCCGTCCTGCACTCTGTCTCCTGCTGCTATTCCATCCGATGATCACTGCGTCCTCCTGGTAACCAGCAGTGATGACAGGACCTATCGTGACGTCAAAATAGCCATGTGACCAGTCACGTGTCTGTTATCTCATTGGCTACAGACTGGTCACATGACTATGACGCGTCATGTAGGACTTTTCAGTGCATCTCTCCAGTACACGGTGATCGTTTGTGTATCTCCATGTGCCGGCGACATGCTCTGGCACGCGATCGGGTTCCCAGTCTGCTTCCCCGTTCCGTTATAAACCAGCTGCCACAGCCGGTCAATAACGGAGATCACCGTTGCTATAGCAACGCGCCTGTCAGTGGTGACGTCACCACTTACAGGCAGCAGCTCCTTCTCACTCGCGGAGTGAAAAGAAAACACTGCACGGGGAACAACACCGCCTTCTTCCAATGCAGCGCTGCTGATGGAGCAGAGCTGCATGTGTTGAAGGAGAAAGAAGACAGAAGACCATGGATCGTGGAGGGATAAGAGGGAGTAATAAACATGGAGTCTCTAATGTGTCTGTGTATTTATTTCTATTAAAGTATTTTTTCTCTGTGTGGTGTCTTTTTTTAACCCTTTATTGGAGATTCTTAATGCCTGGGTCAAACTTGCCTGACATTAAGAATCTCTGGCTTAATACTAGCTAGTAAAACAAAGCTAGTATTAACTCATGATGAATACCCAGCAAGCCACCGTCACCAGGGCTGTTTGAAGAGTTGGATACAGCGCCAGATGATGGTGCTTCTATGAGAGCGCCATTTTCTGGGGCGGCTGCGGACTGTAATTCGCAGCAGAGGCGCCCAGAAAGCTCGGGCTAACCTGTGTTGCGGTTTCCAATCCCCAACTGCCTAGTTGTACCTGGCTGGACACAAAAATTGGGCGAAGCCCACGTCATTTCTTTTTTTTAATTTCGTTAAATAATTAAAAAAAATGTGCTTCCCTATATTTTTAGTTCCCAGCCGAGTACAAATAGGCAGCTGGGGGCAGCCCGTAGCTGCCTGCTGTACCTGGCTAGCATCCAAAAACATGTCGAAGCCCACGTCATTTTTTTTGGTGGGCAAAAAACTCCTGCATACAGTCCTGGATGGAGTATGCTGAGCCTTGTAGTTCTGCAGCTGCTGTCTGCTCTCCTGCATACACTAGTGAATGGAGCATGCTGAGCCTTGCCGTTCTGCAGCTGCTGTCTGCTCTCCTCCATACAGACAGACAGCAGCTGCAGAACTACAAGGCTCAGCATACTCCATCCAGGACTGTATCCAGGACTTTTTGCCCCTCAAAAAATTTATTTGGGCTTCGCCATATTTTTGTATGCTAGCAAGGTACAGCAGGCACCTACGAGCTGCCCCCAACCCCCAGCTACCTATTTGTACCCGGCTGGGAACCAAAAATATAGGTAATTCCTTTATTAATTATTTCATGAATTTCATGAAATAATTCAAAAACAAATGACGTGGGCTTCACCATATTTTTGTGTCCAGCCAGGTACAGCTAGGCAGCTGGGGATTGGAATCCACAACACAGGTTGGCCTGAGCTTTCTGGTCCCCTCTGCTGCGAATTGCAGTCTGCAGCCGCCTCAGAAAATGGCGCTTTCATAGAAGCGCCATCATCTGGCGCTGTATCCAACTCTTCCAACAGCCCTGGTGACGGTAGCTTGCTGGGTAATAATGGGGTTAGGGCTAGCTGTATATTATCAACTGGCCCTAAGCCTGAAATTCATGGTGTCACGCCAATATTAGACATGGCCACCATGAATTTCTAGTACCGATAAAAAGAACAACAACACACAGAAAAATATTGTTATTAGAAATAAAACACAACACAATTAGTGACTCAATCTTTATTGAAATAAAGAACCCCCCTCCGCAGTAATCCTGGGTCAAGGGTCCCGAGCCGTCCAATCCGGATCCAATATCATCTGATCGATTTGCTGGAAGGCAAAGCGATCAGATGATGTTTCAGGTTCAAGGGACTGAATCACATGACACAGTAGCTGATTGTATAAACGGCTTTTATACAATCAGCTGATGCATCAGTGCAAAAAAAAAAAAAAATACACACTTCAGTGCAGACTCCTGTCTGACAGCATCAGCTGATAGTTTAGCTGGCCGGGCGGTAAAAAGCCGGCCTCACCGCTTGACTTATAGTGTCAGCTGATCTGATTCCGTCAGGTGACCGCATCAGCTGATCATCGCCAGGTCTGAGAAAGAGAGAGAGAGAAGAGAGAGTAAGAGAGAGAGAAGAGAGTAAGAGAGAGAAAGAGAAAGACGCAAAAGAGGAGAAAGAAGAGAAAGAGAGAGAGAGAAAGAAGAGAAAGAGAAAGTTGATAAAGAAGAGAAAGAAAGGAGAGAGAGAAAGGAGAGAAAGAAAGCAGAGAGAGAGAGAAAGGAGAGAGAAATAAAGGAGAGAGAGAAAGAGAAAGAGAGAAGGAAGAGAAAGAGAGAGAAAGAAGAGAGAGAAGAGAGAGAAGAGAAAGAAAGGAGAGAGAGAAAGGAGAGATAGGAGAGAGAGAAAGGAGAGAGAGAAAGGAGAGAGAAAGAAAGGAGAGAGAGAAAGGAGAGAAAGAGAAAGGAGAGAGAGAAAGGAGAAAGGAGAGAGAGAGAAAGGAGAGAGAGAAAGGAGAGAGAGAGAAAGGAGAGAGAGAAAGGAGAGAAAGAGAAAGGAGAGAAAGAGAAAAAGAGAGAGAGAAAGGAGAGAGAGAGAAAGGCGAGAGAGAGAAAGGAGAGAGAGAAAGGAGAGAGAGAAAGGAGAGAGAGAGAGAGCTCACAGCTGATGTCTGGCTCCTCCCCTCAGTGCATAATTAAATTATATTTATAACTATATTATTATAAATATAATTTAAAATTAAAAAAAAAAATTAATAAAATTTACCAGTTCCAGAACTCGCAAACTTATGCTTCCTAGGGGAGCTCTCTATCCACTCAGCTATTGCCTCTAATCTGAATGATAGGCAGAATTGATATTCTTGAAGTCTGGATTGCTGAAGTCTCAGCTGACCATGTGATTCACGTCATTGCTATGTGAAGCTCATGCAGAGGGCTCGTGTTCTGTAGTAGAGATGACAGTGTTGTGTGGATTACTTCGGACCTGGAGGGGTATTGGAGGATTTTAATAAAATGGTGAAACTGTGTTCTTTTGTCTTTTATTCCAAATAAAGGATTTTTCGCGGTGTGTGTTTATTTACTTTCACTTTATAAAATAGATAATAATTATAATTTAAAATTATAAAAAAAAAAATTAAATTCTTTACCGGGACTAGAACTCCCGACGTTATGCTTCGTAGGCATGCACTTTACCCTCTAGTCTATTGCCTGTTACCATATACACAGGCACATTTTCTAATCTTGAAGCCTGCTGTGCTGACTGAAGTCTCTGCTACCCGCATGAGTCACTTCATTGCTATGGAGCCAGTACATCTTGAGAGAGCAGAGCTACCAGTGTCGTGTGGATTACTTCGGACCTGGAGGGGTATTTTTGGGATTAATAAAGGGGTGAACCAGGGTTGTTTTTTTGTCTTTTATTCCAAATAAAGGATTTTTCGGTGTGTGTGTTTCTTTACTTTCACTTTCAGTTTAATCATGAAAGGTAGGGGCGTGTCCTGGCTATGAAGGAGTGAGGACGTGACTTGTCTTAGCTCCTGCCACTGGACTTTATAACTGATGATCCACGCAACTGAGGACTCTGCAACACAGGCTATGCAGCGGAGGAGACGAGGGAGATCCCAGGGGTGCAGCAGCAGAGCTTCACAATCGGAGGAGAGAGGGATCAAACACTTTTTATCCAGGCCGGGGCAGAGAGAAGCTTCACAGGTGGCACCCAAGATGGCTGCTAAGGCTACACAGGAGGTGAGCTCAGCGTGCAGCAGTGAGATGGCAGCTATGGAGATGCAGGGAAAGGCTCAGCAGCTGACGCGACTGAGAGGAGAGGCCACCCAGAGTGAAGAGGAGATACAGAAGATAAGGCCAGACAGCCCAAGATTGCAGGTACAGGGGAAACCCGGAGTGAGAAGCACGGGGGAAGTGCCTGCTGATATAAACAGTAGCCCTGAAGCCTGGAGGCCTCTGGAGGGGGAAGTAACGTCCTTTCCTATAACACACATGCAGGAGTGTGAGGAATTTCAGGAGGGGGGACACTGCACTGCAAATGAGTTACAGGTCCCTGACAGAAGTGAGACCATACCCAGGGAGAAGCACAACATAAATCTAAAGTTACCAGATGCAGACAAGCATGCAGGGTCAGGGCCAGCCATAACAACAACACAAGAGTCAGGAGTTCTGACAGAGCTTAATGAGATGCGGGCACGTTTCTCAGCTATACCCACCAGGGAAGATATGGAGGCATATATAACCAGGCTGGAGCAGGCGTACCGCACAGAGCTGTCAGCCCTGAAGGGGGAGGTGGAGAGAGTGGACACCCAGAGTCAAGTGCAGGCAGCTAAAATTCAGAATATGGAGGACACTTCACAGGCCCACGGGGCACTATTAGAACAACACTCCCGCCAAATACAATACGTGGTTGAAGCAATGGATGATGCTGAAAATAGGGGCCGAAGAAACAATCTCAGAGTGCGCGGCCTGCCTGAGTCTGTCGAGTCCAAGGACTTACATGGCACCCTTCAAGTGATCTTCAATAATATTCTGGGTGAACCATCAAGCCAACCCCTGGAATTGGATAGAGCGCATAGAGCGTTGGGCCCCAAACCAGCCCAGAACGACCGACCTCGGGATGTGATCTGTAGGGTCCACCGCTATGTTATTAAGGAGGCCATTCTGTTTAAGCTCCGCAGTGGAGTATCACCATCGTATGAGGGGAGCCAAATCCAGATTCTACAAGATCTATCCCGTTTTACCTTACAAAGGAGAAGAGCTCTTAAACCTCTGCTGGACATTCTCCGCTCATACGAGTTTCCATATAGCTGGGGGTTCCCCTTCCGCCTGCAGGTTCGGCACGCGGGACGAATGCATGTTCTTCGGTCTCCGGCGGATTTACCCTCGTTCACCGCGGCCTTGGACATTCCATTAGTGCCTATAGAGGACTGGCCGGACTTTCCAATGGGGGGGGGAGTCACCGTCCCAGCCGGTGATCGGATGCGTGGCTCTCGTAGAGAAAGAGGAGGGAGGCCGGTCTGATGTATAAGAGAATGGTGGATTAAATTGTTCTAGTATGTTTTTGGTTATAGGATCACAGTACGATGGAGTCTATCCCCTGGTCCTGATGGGAATTTCGCGTTGTGGGGTTATTGTATCGCCCTGGACAGGGGGGTGGGGGGTTCCCTCCTTCCTTCCTGGGTGTAATGGGGGACGCCCCTCAACATTATAAGGTACAATACCCTCTCAAAGCCCCTTCTCCCTTCTTTATACAGAGCTTTAGTTGCAAATCAAAATATATATAGTTAAAAGTTGTTTTTTAGTCCAGGGCAGGGGGCTCCTTTGTGGAAAGTTCCCTCCCTGATTGGGATAACACGCCACAGGGTAGTGGCGTAGGATTAACATCCCTGGTATATAGAGATTCTTATTTTTCTGCATTTACCTCTAGTCTATTTGACCAAGTATAAGGGTCACGTTACGACCCTACAGGCAAGAGGTGCTTTGACCTTGTTGCCTACGGTACTCTCTCTTTGTTTGTAGTTTCCTTTATATACTTAATCCTTCTACCCCCCCCCCCCTCTTTTTTTTTTTTTTTTTTCTCTCCCCCTCTCCTAACCTTCTCTATTCTCTCCACCCACACCTCTCTTCCCATCCCCATCCTCTGACCCTACTTCCCGGTTCCTCACCGTTCCTCCTCCTCAGAATGACGCAGATTACCTTTGGCTCATTGAATGTGAGAGGCCTCAATGTCCCACAAAAACGGTCTCAGGTATTCTTTGACATGCATAAGAAACGAGTCCATATATTATTGATTCAGGAAACACATTTCAAAACTGGTCACCTCCCTAACTTTAAAGACAGATATTACACCAAATGGGTCCATAGCACCAACCCAGAGTCAAAATCAAAAGGGGTGTCTATAGGCATCCATAAAGCCCTGGTGCACACGGTTCTGGACACGAGAGTGGACACTGAGGGAAGATTCATTTTTCTGAAAATTAATGTTAATTCATCTATCTTTACCATTGTCAATTGGTATTTACCAAACAGAGATCCGGCGACGTCCTGCTCCTCTCTCCTGTCATCATTGGATGAATTCGCAGAAGGGACCGTGATCGTGGGTGGCGATTTAAACTTCACTTTGGACCCTAAGGTAGATACAACTTCGGACACAATTTTCTCTCTCTCAGAAAGCTAACAAAAGTTAAACGCTCAATACAAGAGCTTCGATTGGTAGATGTGTGGAGAACGTTACACCCAGTGGAGCGTGACTACACATACTTCTCCCCGGCTCACTCCTCGTACAGCCGCATAGACCTGTTTCTTGTGAGCCAAAAGGCTCTGACTTGGCAGATACAGGCCTCTATAGGCAGTATATCCTGGTCTGACCACGCTCCTATATTCCTGAGCCTTACTATCCCAGATGGGGCAGGGAGGCCGTGGTCTTGGCGGCTGAACGATAGTCTGCTTGGGGATCAGGGGTGCATGAAGGATCTACAGAACACGATTGATGAATTTTTAGAAATACACTCAGAAGACCCCACAGCCCTTCCCGTGCAGTGGGAGGCACTTAAATGTGTGTTGAGAGGGGTTTTGATCAAACATGGGGCTAGGCTTAAGAGAGAGAGAGCCCAAACCATTTTGTCCCTACTTCAGAATATTTCAGATCTGGAAAGGGCCCATAAGAAGACATTATCACCTTTGACACTGGCGGAGCTAGTCAAAAATAGAGAGGAGCTTAAATCGATTCTCGACCGACAGTATGAGCGACATAGGACTAGAATAAAAAGATTCCTCTATGAGTATGCAGATAAATGTGGTAGACCACTAGCTAGGATTCTACACCCTAGGGGAGACCCCAGCCACATTCCCATGATTAAACAAGCAGACGGCTCTTCGACTCAGAACCCAACTCTCATCGCGGAACAGTTCCAAAAGTATTATAGAGACCTATATAACATAAAGGGCAAATTTGGAGACATGCCACATGACGCATTAGAAAATAAAATAAACGACTACGTATCCAGAACGGCCCTACCGGTTATACCCAGCGCTGAGGTTGAAAATTTAGAGACGGACTTTACAGAAGCAGAAGTGGCATCTATCATTAAAGAATCTCCCTCAGGCAAAAGTCCGGGTCCAGATGGGTTCACCCCTAAATTTTATAAAATATTCCAAACTCAGCTATCCCCGTTCTTGACTAAAGTATTTAATTCCATCTCAGAAAATTCCCAATGGGTGGCGCAATCTCTCGAAGCCCATATATGTGTTCTCCCCAAACCGGGGAAGGATCACATGTTAGTTACAAATTACAGACCCATTTCACTGATCAATCTAGACCTAAAACTTTTTTCTAAAGCCTTAGCCAACAGACTTGCTCCTTCCTTGCCCGGGATAATACACACAGATCAAGTGGGGTTCGTACAAGGTCGGGAGGCGCGTGACAATACCAACAAACTGTTCCTCCTGATGACTCGGTCGAGGGCTCATTCTCTTCCCATGTGTTTACTCTCAGTGGATGCGGAGAAGGCCTTTGACCGGGTCAGTTGGAATTTCATGATGGCCGCTCTAAAGCAGGTGGGTTTGGGCAAAAATTTTTTAGATAGGATTGCGTCCCTTTATTCGAGACCCTCAGCAAAAGTTAGGACGGATGGGTTTCTGTCGTCATCGTTTCAGGTCCACAATGGAACAAGGCAAGGATGTCCATTGTCACCTCTGCTCTACGTCATTGTCATGGAGCATCTCGCGGTCGCCATAAGAAATAATGCTAGTATCCATGGGATAGAGGCCGGGGGAGGGAATCGCAAGTTAGCTTTATTTGCTGACGACCTTCTCATGTTTATTTCCCAGCCACACATATCCTTCCCGTCTTTGCTCAAAGAGTTCGAGGAGTTTGGTAACTTAAGTAATTTTAAAGTGAACTTCTCTAAATCAGAGGCTATGAATGTGACCCTGTCGGCGGAAGATCTAGCCCGTACAACCCAAAATTTTCCCTTTAAGTGGCAACCGTCAGCTATAAAATATCTGGGGGTAGTTGTACCTCGGGATCCAACAAAAATTATGCATCATAATTTTCTACCCCTGTTAGAGAGGACAATTAGGGATTTAAAGAAGTACGACAAAAAAAGACTATCGTGGTTTGGGCGTATCAACGCTATTAAAATGGATGTTCTTCCTAGGTTTCTTTTCTTGTTCCAAACGGTACCTATTCAGCTGCCGGGGAGTTACTTTTCCAAAATTCGGACGGCTTTGTCAAGGTTCGTTTGGGGGAATAGGAGACCTCGGACAAGCATAAAAACTCTTACCAGACACAAAAATAATGGAGGGGCAGGGCTCCCAAATTTCCAGTTATACTACAGGGCAACTATTCTAACGAGGATAATGGATTGGCACTTCCATAGGAACTCGAAACAATGGGTCGCGATCGAACAGGACGGATTGGGAGTCCCTTTGCACTTTCTCTCATGGATGGGAAAGGAGAGTAGGTCACAGATAGAGAAGGGAATGGAGTTTATTTGGACAGTGATGGGGACGTGGGACGGTGAGGTTAAGAGGGGTTCTCTCTCACAGGGGAGGGGTCCACTTACCCCCCTCTTTGGCAACCAGGAGTTCCCTCCGGGGCTTCATTCCAATAAATTTCTGGGATATGCTCGGGTGGAGGAAACTCGTTTTTTTCATGTGCTCCAGGGAAATACCCTGCCCCCTTATGCATCTCTACGGGCCACAGGGAGAGAGGTTTCCTGGATAGAATATATGCAGCTGAAATCGTTTCTATCCAACCAGGACAGGGAGAGGAAGTTGAGGACCCCCCCTACTCCATTTGAGAAATTGTTCTTGCAGGGTTCGTCACCTGGGCATGTCATCTCTCTTACTTATAAAATGCTGAACCAGAGAGACATGTCGGACAAACCCAAATTTGTCTATAGATGGGGAGAGGAACTGGGAGAGGACATTTCGGAGGACAGATGGAGCAGGGCGTTTCTGTGGACCCACAAACTTTCTCTGGCTTGTGCCGCCCAAGAGAAAAACTATAAAATTCTCACAAGGTGGTACCAATACCCGACCAAATTGCATGCTATCTTTCCCTCAGTGTCCGACATGTGCTGGAGATGTGGTACAGAAAAAGGGTCTATGTTACATATATGGTGGAGCTGTGCTAAATTGCAACCATTCTGGGACTCAGTGTTTTCTCTGTATAAAAAGATGAGTGGGGGTGAGGTGGAGAGATCTCCCCAGGTGGCCCTCCTCTCTATCCTCCCAGGTTCATTCAAGTCACAAAAGAGGGACCTGCTGCGATTTTGTTTAGCGGCAGCCCGTATAATTATTCCCAGATACTGGAAACAGACTAGATGCCCCACGTTAGCTGACTGGGTAGAGGAGATGGCAAACCTCCAGAGAATGGAGGAACTCACAGCTGAACTTAATGGGCTCACGGAAAAATTTATCACAGTGTGGGGACCGTGGATTACGTTCATGGAGTCTCCTGAGTTCACGGTGAGTCTGGCAGGTTATTTGGGATGAGAAATGGTGACATACCTTGTCTTCCCCTCTCCCCACACACTTTTTCCCCCACCCCCTCTTTACCCTACTTTCTTCACTCTATTTGATTCCTTCTTTTCTAAGCTTATATCTGTTCTTTTTTTTTTTTTTTTCTAGTTTTCTACTTTTTCTTAAATGTTTATTCAATAACTTAAAAGGGGATTGTTTTATGCTGAGAGTGGTCTTGTCAATTATCAGGAAGACATGTTTAGCTGGAACTCTGATTTCTAGTGTATGGTTTGTCATGGAGTGTTAGCATAAGGATAGCTTATAGAGTTCCAATGAAATCTACAATGTGATGTTATTTTTGTCATTCCGAAACTGAGAGATCACTGTTTATGTTTTATAATCTTTATAAATGTTCAAGATGTATGCTTGATTTATAAACTTAATAATAAAACAGATTTGAAATAATCATGAAAGGTATCTCGGGGAGACGCCTGCCATGATTAAACTCATTATTACCCCAATTGCCACCGCACCAGGGCAATTCGGGTTGAGCCGGAAAGAGTCCCGCAGGACTGTCACACCTAATGGATGCGGCAATTGTGGGCGGCTGCAGGGTGATATTGTTAGACTGGAGGGCTCCCCATACCGTGGCGCTCTACATCCTGACAATACCAGCCTCCAGCCGTGTGGCTTTATCCTGGCTGGTATCAAATATGGGGGGAACGCATTTTTTTTTTATTTATTTATTTATTTTACTGCACGATATAGACCCGCCCACCGGCGGCTGTGATTGGTTGCAGTGAGACAGCTGTCACTCAGCTTGGGGACGTGTCTGACTGCAACCAATCATAGGCGCTGGTGGGTGGGGAAATCACAGAATAACTAATTAACTAATGAAGCAGCAGCCATTTTCTAAAGAGCAAAAGACACCGCAGATTTGTGACAGCAGGGGAGCGAGACGTCCTTGATCGGTGAGTAGGAAAGGGAGAGGGATTGTGCTGGGGACGCAGGAGACATGCAGATAGCAACATGTGCACATAGCCTTACTGTGAAAAGCCACGTTTATGGCGATCGAACCGTTCTCGGACGTAACTCGAGCTGCCGAACTTTTAGCAAAAAGCTCGAGTTCTAGTTCGATCTAGAACAACCCCCAAAATCACTTGAACATGAAATTGGCGAACCTCGAACCGCGCTCAACTCTATGGATGACGTAGACGCATCATCCACACTGGACTGGGAAGAAGGAGGCCGAAGATTACATCAGAGAGGAGGCGCCACACTGGAGAGCAGCAACACCCATTGGACCGGACCGCCCCCTGGGTGAGTAATATAAAAGTGTTTTTTACGTTATACAGAGCGTCCCGGGCTCTTATATACAGTATTTTGGAATAAAGTGGTATTGGCCGCAGCTTATAGTCCCCAAATCTGGTGACAGGTTCCCATTAAAAAATTGGAAGGAACACAAACTTACAAAATAAATTACCAACATAATTGTGCTTCTAAGGGCATGATTTATTACACCTAAAAACTCTACCAAAACATTTCCAATTGTACCATAAATCTGACTCAAGCAAATTAATTATATAGGCCATAGATCAGAGGTTAGAGGTGGTAACCTATTTAAGGCCCTTGCGCAGCTTGAGTCATTGGATTTATAGATTAGACACAAGGACTCCTATTGGGCTCAATGAGAGCTTTGGCTGCTTTCTTTAATTGGGTATTTTTATGTGGTGTGAGAATGGGACTGTTTGTGTTAAAATTATTTTTAATTGTTTTTTTATTCATAATTTAGAGATCTCTATATGCTAAAACCATACCTGTGGTGGTCTGCAAATTTTGAGATACTTCACTCGATCCACTCAGTGACTTAGATGTTGACTTTGATTGGGTCTTTTCCCTGAATGAAGTGCCTATGAGAAAAAAGAGAATTTTGTTTACTTACCGTAAATTCTTTTTCTTATAGTTCCGTCTTGGGAGACCCAGACCTTGGGTGTATAGCTTCTGCCTCCGGAGGACACACAAAGTACTACACCTAAAAGGTATAGCTCCTCCCTCTGAGCCTATACACCCCCTGGTGAACCAGTCATAACCAGTTTAGTGCAAAAGCTGAAGGAGAATAGCCACCCACAAGTAGAACAGAGCAAGAGCCGGAACAACCGGAGACTCTGTTCATGACAACAGCATGTGAAAACACACGGAACAAGGAAATTGCCAACAGGCAACGGGGAGGGTGCTGGGTCTCCCAAGACGGAACTATAAGAAAAAGAATTTACGGTAAGTAAACAAAATTCTCTTTTTCTTTAACGTTCCTTTGGGTGACCCAGACCTTGGGACGTTCCAAAGCAGTCCCAGGGTGGGAAATAAACAAAAAAACTAAGAAGTAGGCAGAAACCTAACTTCACAAATGGGCGACCGCCGCCTGAAGGATGCGTCTGCCCAAGCTCGCATCTGCCAAAGCATGAGCATGCACTTGGTAGTGCTTCGAGAAGGTATGCAGGCTAGCCCAAGTGGCAGCCTGACAGACTTGCTGAGCCGTAGCCTGGTGCCGAAAAGCCCAAGAGGCACCGACAGCCCTGGTCGAGTGCGCTTTGATCCCCGGCGGGGGAGGAGCCTGCGAACTTTGGTAGGCGTCCAAAATGGTCGACCTAATCTAACGGGCTAAGGTCGGCTTAGAAGCAGGGAGGCCCTTGCGCCGACCTGTGGTTAGCACAAAAAGAGAGGTACACCGCCTAAGCGCAGCGGTGCGAGACACATAGATCCGGAGAGCACGCACCAGATCTAGAGTATGTAGAGCTTTTTCAAAGCGATGAACAGGGGCCGGACAGAAGGAAGGTAAGGTAATGTCCTGGTTAAGGTGGAACGGAGAAACCACCTTAGGAAGAAAGTCCGGAGTCGGACGGAGAACCACCTTGTCTTGATGAAAGACTAAAAAGGGTGACTCCGAGGAGAGCGCAGCCAAATCAGAAACTCTCCTGAGAGAAGTTATAGCAACCAGAAAGGCCACTTTCTGTGAGAGACGATACAAAGAAACCTCCCTAAGGGGCTCAAAGGGGGGTTTCTGCAAGACCGTGAGAACCAAGTTAAGGTCCCAGGGGTCCAAGGGCCGCCGGTAAGGCGGGATGATGTGAGACGCGCCCTGCATGAAGGTGCGGACCTGAGCCAGCCGAGCGAGACGCCGCTGGAACAGGACTGACAGGGCCGAAACCTGTTCCTTGAGAGAGTTGAGGGACAGACCTAGCTGCAGACTGGACTGTAGAAAAGACAGAAGGGTCGGCAAGGAGAATGGCCAAGGAGAATGGCCGGTAGAGCGACACCAGGACAGGAAAATTTTCCAAGTCCTGTGATAGATCTTAGCGGACGAAGACTTACGGGCCCGAGTCATAGTGGACATGACTTCAGGGGGAATACCAGAAGCCGTCAAAATCCAGGACTCAAGAGCCACGCCATCAATTTGAGGGCCGCAGAATTCGGGGGGAAGAACGGACCTTGCGAGAGTAGGTCTGGACGGTCCGGGAGAGGCCACGACATCTCTACGGACAGATGGAGCAGGTCCGGATACCAAGCTCGCCTGGGCCAGTCCGGTGCAATGAAGATGACTCGACGACCCTCCATTCTGATCTTGCGCAGGACTCTGGGCAGGAGGGCTAGAGGGGGAAACACGTAGGACAGACGAAACTGGGACCAGTCCTGAACCAGAGCGTCCGCAGCGAAGGCCTGAGGATCGTGGGAACGAGCCACGTAGACAGGAACTTTGTTGTTGTGACGGGATGCCATTAGGTCCACGTCCGGAGTGCCCCATTTGCGGCAGATCGACTGAAATACTGCCGGGTGCAGGGACCACTCGCCACCGTCCACACTTTGACGGCTGAGATAATCTGCCTCCCAGTTGTCCACGCCTGGGATGTGGACTGCGGATATGGTGGACCTGGAGTCCTCCGCCCATTGAAGAATGCGTTGTACCTCCATCATTGCCAGGCGGCTGCGTGTCCCGCCTTGATGGTTGATGTAGGCAACCGCTGTCGCGTTGTCTGACTGGACTCGAATGTGCATGCCCGCCAGCAGATGGTGAAATGCTAGGACAGCTAGAAGTACGGCTCTGATTTCCAGCACATTGATTAAAAGGGCTGACTCGGACGGAGTCCAAGTGCCCTGTGCTCTGTGGTGGAGACATACCGCTCCCCAGCCGGATAGACTGGAATCCGTGGTGAGAATCACCCAGGACGGGGCCAGGAAGGAGCGCCCTTGGGACAGGGAGAGGGGCCGAAGCCACCACTGAAGAGAGCTCTTGGTCCGTGGCGACAGAGCCACTGACTTGTGTAAGGAGGAAGGCCGCTTGTCCCAACAGCGGAGAATGTCCAGCTGCAGGGGGCGCAGATGGAACTGGGCAAAGGGAACAGCCTCCATGGATGCCACCATTTGACCCAGCACCTGCATCAGACGCCTGAGGGTATAACGGCGGGGCCTCAGGAGAGAGCGCACCGCCAACTGGAGTGACAGCTGTTTGTCTAAGGGCAACTTCACAAGTGCCGGCAGAGTCTCGAACTGCATCCCTAGGTACGTGAGACTCTGGGTCGGAGTCAGAGTGGATTTGGGAAGATTGACAAGCCACCCGAATTGGGCTAGAGTGCTGAGAGTGAGCGAGACACTCCGCTGACAGTCTGCGCTGGATGGCGCTTTGACTAGAAGGTCGTCCAGGTAGGGGAGCACTGCCAACCCCTGAAGGTGCAGAACCGCAATCACAGCTGCCATGACCTTGGTGAAAACCCGAGGGGCCGTGGCTAACCCGAAGGGGAGAGCCACGAATTGGAAATGATCGTCTCCTATTGCAAAGCGTAGCCAACGCTGGTGTGAAACCGCAATGGGCACATGCAGATATGCATCTCTGATGTCGATGGACGCCAGGAAATCCCCTTGGGTCATTGAGGCAATGACTGATCGCAGGGACTCCATGCGAAGTGCTGCACCCGAACATGCTTGTTGAGAAGCTTGAGATCCAGGATGGGCCTGAAGGTACCGTTCTTTTTGGGAACTAGGAAGAGGTTTGAGTAGAAACCTCTGAACCGTTCCCGGGCGGGAACTGGTACAATTACTCCGTTGGCCTGCAAGGCTGCCACGGCCTGTGAAAAGGTGCGGCCCTGGAGCAGGGGGAGTTGAGAAAAAAAATATGTTTGGCGGGCTGGAAGAAAATTCTATCCTGTAGCCGTGAGAGATGATATCTCTCACCCACTGATCGGAGACTTGTTGAAACCAAGCGTCGCCAAAGTGGGAGAGCCTGCCACCGACTAAGGACATGGCTGGATCGGACAGAGAGTCACGAGGAGGCTGCCTTAGTGGCAGGACCTCCTGCGGTCTTCTGCAGACGCGCTCTGGAGCGCCAGTTGGATTTCTGGTTCTTGGCTGAGTTAGCGGACGAGGCGGAGGGCTTAGAGGACGACCAGTTGGAGGAACGAAAGGAGCGAAACCTCGACTGAATCCTACCCTGGGCAGGTTTCCTGGTCTTGGTTTGTGGCATGGAAGTACTCTTCCCGCCAGTAGCCTCTTTAATAATTTCATCCAGCTGTTCACCGAACAGCCGGGAACCAGCAAAAGGGAGCCCAGCAAGGTACTTCTTTGAAGAAGCATCTGCCTTCCACTCTCGAAGCCTCAAGGTCCTGCGGATAACGAAGGAATTAGCCGAAGCCACCGCAGCGCGGTGAGAAGCCTCCAGCATGGCAGACATGGCATGAGAAGAAAAAGCTGAAGCTTGAGAAGTTAAGGCAACCATCTCGGGCATAAATTCCCTGGTGAGGGAATGCATCTCCTCCAGACTAGCAGAGATGGCTTTGAGGGCCCACACTGCTGCAAAAGTTGGAGAAAACGCGGCCCCCACCGCTTCATACACGGATTTGGCCAGAAGGTCAATCTGACGGTCAGTGGCATCCTTAAGGGAAGTGCCATCAGCCACCGACACACCGGTCCGGGCTGAGAGCCTAGACACCGGAGGGTCTACCTTTGGGGAGTGAGCCCACTCCTTGACCACCTCAGGTGGAAAGGGAAAACGGTCATCAGAACCACGCTTTGGGAAGCGTTTGTCAGGACAGGCCCTGGGTTTGGTCACAGCGGCCTGAAAACTGGAGTGGTTAAAGAACACACTCTTTACTCTCTTAGGCGAGGTAAACTGGTGCTTTTCTGCCAGAGAGGGTTGCTCCTCTGATACTGGCGGATTGAGATCCAGTACAGAATTAATGGAAGCAATCAAGTCACTAAATTCTGAGTCACCCTCGTAAGGAGCAATGGGGCACATGGAGTTAGCCTCCGAGCCCCCTGTATAGGCATCCTCCTCATCCTGCGAGTCCTCAGCCCTTGAATCAGAGCCACGGGATGAGGAGGGAGAGGGAACCCTGCGGAGCCTCTTAGACGGACGGGGTCCGTGCCCTGATGATGAATCCTCTGTGAGCTCCAGTCCTAAAGGCCCCTTAGCAAGAGCATTAGAGGCACCCTGTGAAGGGGGCTGATGCATATTCATCAAAGTCCTGGACAGAAGTCCCATGGACTCAGCAAATGACTGGGAGATAGACCTAGAAAAGGACTCTACCCAGGCCGGGGGTTCAGCCACATGTGCAGGAGCAGCCTGAGAGACCACTGGGGCCGAGACCCCAGGCCGTGGCACCTCCAAGTTAGAGCAGACCTCACAATGTGGATAGGTGCTCGCTTCAGGCAGCGGAAGCTTACATGCAGCACATACAGCATAAAGCTTTGGAGCCTTGCTCCTTGTGTGAGACATGCTGCCTGAGTGGGGAGAAACAGCTTCTATAAAGGGAATGAATCCCAGGGAGAATATAGCAGAGGTCCACAACCGGAGACCGGCTGTGGCTTACCAGACCGTTGGAAGCGGTGTTGTGTGCCCTCCAGATCCCGAAGCCCGGACCCCCCAATGCACAGCACCTCAGCAGGGATGCAGAGTGCAGGACGGGCCAGAACAGAGTGAAACCTGCCCAAGAAAATGGCCACCGGAGAGAAGAGAGGGGGCGGGACGGGGGGCGTCCCTGTTGGAAGGGCGGAATCTGGAGGGCCATAGAGGCCTGCAGGGGGGTAGTCGCACACAAGCAGTGAGGAGGGTCCCTCCCCTGTGCAGGACGGCCACCGGGAGGGGCCATGCCTGTCCCTCAGCATGAGTGACATGCGAGGGCAGGTAACAGAAACTAGGCCTCCGGCGAAGCCGGGGCCTAAATTTAAGCAGCGAGGCCGACGCGCAGGCACCATCGGCGCGGTTCTCGAGCGAAAAGCTAGCGGACCGGCCGGAAATGCTAAAAAACACAGTAAACACACTCTCCCCCCACAATAAATGACAGGGACCCCCAACATATGAACGTCTCAAGGTACTTAGCTGCTGAGACGCAGGGCCAGGTCCCTGGGGGTGAGTGCTCCGGTCCAGCAGGGTCCTCAAGGGGCTGTGGCCGGAGACCGGTCTCCTGCCAGGCATGGAGACCGTGCTGGCTCACACTTCAATCCAGAGCCCAGGAGGGATGGTGAAGGAGCACGGCATGTAAGGCTCCAGCCTTGGAAATCAACCTTACAAAACCACCGACACAGTGGGGTGAGAAGGGACATGCCGGGAGTCCAGACGCGGACCCGCATTTCTTCAATCTTCTTCCAAAAAAAGGAAAAAAAGGAAAAAATCATATGAGAACGCATGTGTGGATGTATGCCTCCTGAACACAAAGCGAAAAACTGGTTGTGACTGGTTCACCAGGGGGTGTATAGGCTCAGAGGGAGGAGCTACACCTTTTAGGTGTAGTACTTTGTGTGTCCTCCGGAGGCAGGAGCTATACACCCAAGGTCTGGGTCTCCCAAAGGAACGTTAAAGAAATAAGAAAATATATTATCTAAGAAAAGTGGAGAAAAACATTGTACAACAATTTAATTATAGTTAGGATACAACTAATTTTTAATACATTTACTCAATAATTTAGTTTTTTGCATTTCTTGATTTTTCTTGCCTTATGGCATGTCATTTTTAATTTTGCATATCATATTTCTGTTTACACAACAACATGAGCACTATGCACTTTTTGTTTGCCTATTGACTACTGATGGACGGACCCAGACTATAAAAGTCTGGATCCATGCGGTTTCAAAAATACCCGAGTGCCGGACCTGGGCCTGAAATTCTCAGGGAATGCCGGATAATGATCTGGAAACTTGGGAAATTAAAAAAAGAAAGAAAAATTATAGAAAGTAAGGAAAAAGAGGGCGCGTTATACTTACCGAGTCTCCCACGCGGCTGTAACTGCTTCTGGGGTCGCTCATTATCGCTAATCCATATGTACTGCTGCCCCCACCCACCAGCCGTCTTCACGTCTGTGATTGGTTGCAGTCAGACAGAGCCCCCATCTATGTTTGACAGCGTGACTGACTGCTCTCAATCACACACACTGTCTGCATCTAGATTGGTGTAAAAACAAATAAATTTAAAAAATTGGAGTTGGGTCGTCCCATATTATGATACCCAGCCAGGACAAAGCTTACAGCTGCAGGCTGCAGCCCCCAATTTTGCACGTTATGTTGGCTGTGTATCAAAATAAAAGGAACCGCATGCAGCTTTTAAAAATAAAAAATATTTAAAAAAATAATTTTTAAAAAATAGTCTGCGGTTTTTCCTCCCCCCCATTTTGATACCCAGTCATGATAAGCGGACAGCTGAGAGCTGGTATTCTCAGGATGGGTTGGCCCATGGTTATTGTGCCCCCCCCAGCCTAAAAATAGCAGCCTGCAGCCACCCAGGACTGTCACATCCATTAGATGTGACAATGCCGGCATTTTACTCAACTGTTTCCGATTGCCCTGGTGCAGTGGCAATTGGGGTAATAAGGGGTGAATAACCGCAGTCATTAACCTTTCCTCGCGCCTGTGCATTACAGTACTTTGATCTGCCCTCAGCAGGGCAGATCAAAGTGCGCCTGCGCAGGACCACAATGTCGGCTTGTGTGGATGATGTAGATGCATCATCCACACTGGACTGGGAAGAAGGAGGTTGAATATCGCAGCAGAGAGGAGGTTTCGGACGGGAAAGAGAAGGCGCCGCACTGGAGAGCATAAACACCAATCAGACAAGACTGCCCCCTAGGTGAGTATTATAAAAGTGTTTTTTGCATTATACAGAGCGGCCTTGGCTCTTATATACAGTATTCAAGAATGTTGTATAAAAGAACTCAGTGGTATTGGCCTCAGCTTATAGTCCCTAAATCTGGTGACAGGTTCCCATTAAAAAAATCGGAGGAACACAAACTTACAAAATAAATCACCAACATACTTGTGCTTCTAAGGGTGTGATTTATTACGCCCATTATCTGTGCCAGAAACTCTACATTTCTGACCAGCAGAAATGAAAAAGCGATCAGACGGCTAATCCTTATAGTCCACTAGGGGGTCAATTAAAAAAAAAAAAGTTAAAAAATAAGTTTTAAAAAATAAAAAAAAAAATTAAAAACCTAAAAAAAACAATTAAAAGTATAAATCACTCCCCATTTGCCCCACTGAAAATCAAAGGGTTAAAAAAATAAAAAATATACACTTATTTGGAATCGCCGAGTTCATAAATCCCCAATTTATCAAAATATAAAATCAATTAATCTGATAGGTAAACGGCGTAGCGGCAAAAAAAAACCCTTCAAAAGGCCAAACAAGTTTTTTTGGTTGTCGCAAATTTTCAGCAAAATGCAATGAAAGGGGGTCAAAATCGTAGCATCTGCGCAAAAATGCTACCGTTAAAAACATCAGCACGAGGCGCAAGAAATAAGCCATCAAAGTGCCCATATTCCGAATAATGAGAACACTACGAATCACAGAAAATAGCGCAAAAAGTGGACCACTTTTTTTGGGACAAACTTTAAAATATTTTAATCACTTAGATTAAAGTAAACCTATTCATGTTTGGTATCTACGAACTCGTACTGACCTGAAGCATCACACCCACACATCAGTTTTACCATACAATGAACATGGTGAATAACGTACCCCACAAACAGTTGTACAATCGCACTTTTTTGCAACTTTTCAGTACTTGGAAATTTTTTGCAGTTTTCCAGTATAATATATGGTAAAACTCATGGTTTTATTTAAAAGATCAATACGTCCCGCAAAAAACAAGCTCTCACATGGCAAAATTGGCAGAAAAATAAGTTACAGCTTTTGAAAGAAGGGAATCAAAAAACAAACACAGAAAAAACATCCAGGGGTTAGGGGGTTAAAGGTGGGAGTCCGTGAGCACATCAGGGACATTGAGAAAACAAAGACTCTGCATGAGACGGAACACCTAAAATCCCTACCAAAACATTTCCAATTGTACCATGAATCTGACTCAAGCAAATTAATTATAAAGGCCATAGATCAGAGGTTAGAGGTGGTAACCTATTTAAGGCCCTTGCGCAACTTGAGTCACTTTATTTATAGATTGGACACAAGGACTCCTATTGGGCTCAATGAGAGCTTTGGCTGCTTTCTTTAATTGGGTATTTTTATGTGGTGTGAGAATGGGACTGTTTGTGTTAAAATTATTTTTAATAGTTTTTTTATCCATAATTTAGAGATCTGTATTTGCTAAAACCATACCTGAGGTGGTCTGCAAATTTTGAGGTACTTCACGCGACCCGCTCAGTGACTTAGATGTTGACTTTGATTGGGTCTTTTCCCTGAATGAAGTGCCTATGAGAAAATAAGAAAAAAGATTATCTAAGAAAAGTGGAGAACAACATTGTACAACAATTTAATTATAGTTAGGATACAACTAATATTTAATACATTTACTCAATAATTTAGTTTTTTGAATTTCTTGATTTTGCTTGCCTTATGGCATGTCATGTTTAATTTTACATATCATATTTCTGTTTACACAACAATATGAACACTATGCACTTTTTGTTTGTCTATGGATTAGTGATGGACGGACTCATACTGTAAAGGGTGCTTTACACGCTGCGACATCGCTAGCGATCTCGTTAGCGATGTAACACGCCAGATCACATACGATCTGCCGAGATCGCACATGTGACCGGCGCTACAAAAATGACCTATGTGCGATCTCAGCAGATCGTATGTGCGATCTGGTGTGTTACATCGCTAACGAGATCGCTAGCGATGTCGCAGCATGTAAAGCACCCTTAAAAGACAGCTTTCAATCTAGATGCACATGCTGTCTACATCTAGATTGGTGTAAAAATAAATTTAAAAAAATGGCGTAGGGTCGTCCCAACAAGGACAAGGCATACAGCTGCAGGCTGCAGTCCCCAACTTTGCACGTTATCTTGGCTGTGTATCAAAATTAAAGGAACCGCATGCGCTTTTAAAAATAAAAAATATTTAAATAAATATTTTTTAAAAAAAATGTTCTGCGGTCCTTTCCCCGCCCATTTTGATACCCAGTCATGATTAACCGACAGCTTGGAGCTGGTATTCTCAGGATGGGTCGGTCCATGGTTATTGTGCCCCCCCGCAAGCCTAAAAAAAGAAGTCCGCAGCCATCCAGGACTGTCACATCCATTAGATGTGACAATCCCGACACTTTACCCAACTCTTTCCGAATGCCCTGGTGCAGTAGCAATTGGGGCAATAAGGGGATAATAACAGCAGTCATTAACCTTCCCTCACACCTACGTATTACAGTACTTTGATCTGCCTCAGTAGGGCAGATCAAAGTGCGCCTGGGCAGGACCGCAATGTCGTCTTTTTTGGATGATGTAGACGCGTCATCAAAACTGGGCTTGGAAGAAGGACAGAGATCGCAGCAGAGAGCAGGCGTCGGACCGGAGAAAGGAAGTGCCGGGCTTGGACAGCAGCGACACCCATCAGACCAGACCGCCCCCCCCTCCCTCCAGTTATTAAAAAAATATTTTTTACATTATACAGCACTCTCTGGGCTCTTATATACAGTATTGTGGAATGCTGCAAAAAAGGACTCAGTGGTAGTGTCCAAATCTGGTGACAGGTTACCTTTAAAAAAAATCAGAAGGAACACAAACTTACAAAAAAATCACCAACATACTTGTGCTTCTAAGGGCGTGATATATTACTCCCAGTGTCCATGCCAGAAAGTCTACATAGGGATGACCACAAGGGATTTACAGGTGGGAGTCCGTGAGCACATCAGGGACATTGAGAAAACAAAGACTCTACATGAGATGGAACACCTAAAAACCCTACCAAAACATTTCCAATTGTACCATAAATCTGACTCAAGCAAATTAATTATAAAGGCCATAGATCAGAGGTTAGAGGTGGTAACCTATTTAAGGCCCTTGCGCAACTTGAGTCACTGAATTTATAGATTGGACACAAGGACTCCAATTGGGCTCAATGAGAGCTTTGGCCCTTTAATTGGGTATTTTTATGTGGTGTGAGAATGGGACTGTTTGCGTTAGAATTATTTTTTAATATTTTTTTTTATCCATAATTTAGAGATCTTTATATGCTAAAACCATACCTGTGGTGGTCTGCAAATTTAACGCAATGCTAGTCTCTCATATAGGCCCTTTGGAAAAATAATTGCTCATCCCTGATCCATGCTCTTTTATGATTTTATTGTTAATGTTAGAACATTTTTACATGTACCTTTTCCAAAATCTATAAAACAAATTGTGAATAAAATATAAAGTCACAGATGTAATCATACCAGATGTAGAAGAATCCGAAGGAAACACCTCACTGCAGATTAAAAAAAAAAGAAAAACACAACACATTACTACATGCATGTAAAACTTATCAACTACAATAAAAAAACTTTCACAGAACTGCTTTCACATACAGCACTCGTATTTTTGATGTTCTATGGGGCTATGCACATGTCTGATTTTTTTTCCTCATAACGAGTGGTCAGCATGGAAAAAAAAAAAAAAAAAAATCGGTGACATGTCAGATTTTGATCCAAGTGTGGGATCAAAATAGGCAATGTAAGGCCTATTTTAGACATCAGTGATTCTGGTACGTATGTGCTAGTGTTTATACGTACCAGAAATATGGGCATACGCAGACCCATTATAATCAATTAGTCTGCGCACACATCAGTGATTTCTCACTGACCGTGTCTCCGTGCGGTGTACACGCATGTCTGTGATTGCCGCAAGGAGACATGTCCGTTTTTCTGGCATCACTGATGTTCCACGGACCACACAGTGGTATGATCTGTGAAACACGTACCAGAAAAACATGGACATTGAAAATAAAAAACATTTTCAACTCACCTTCTCCAGCGACGCTGTGTTCAGCCTGTGCTTTCAGCTTTTTCCTGGCTGTCTCATTATGGTATGCATATTCATTTATGCAGCCAGAGACGGACCCAGAAGAAGCTGCAGAAACTAGAGACAGTGGCAGGCAGATGCTACAGAGCTGGAGACTTCAGCACCATGGACAGCAGCAACAGGACAGGTGAGTATATCTCCATGTGCAATCACGGATGACGGAGCACGGATCACGGATTGCACACGGACAACCCACGTTGAATGCATCACCGAACACCGAACATGGAGGGACATATGCGTTTTTTACATGTCAGTGAAAAACATCCGTGATTTTCACTGACGTGTGAAACAGGCCTAAGTCTGTGTGTCCGTGGCAATAATCAGAACTGCATTTTGATGACATCTGACCGATTTTCGCGGTCTGGCAGAATGTAAAACATGGAGATTTTTTTCCTCTCCAACTCTGAGGAAAAACTGATGCAACCCTGTTCATACTCATTGGACTGGTTTTCTCGAATGTGGAGAAAACAATGGCGTAAACCTCCCCTTTTTGTAAGTTGTGGGCGCTCAGTAACTGCTTTTACTGAAGTCTGTCTTCTTCCCTATAATTTGTGTAGGTTTCTAGAGCAATTATAACACGTTTTTCCTACCATGGTTAGTCATTTTTACATTTTAATTTAGTTTAGAAATGTACTGGACAATTATTGTAGGCATTATTTTATTACCGATATTTTCCTACTGCTCTATAGATATACTGTTACAGCAGGTCAGTTGCAGGAGTTCAATAACGGTCTTTATTAACATTCAATTACAGCATTATACACTTTAATGTTCTTATATATTTTTCAGTTCTCTTCCTTTCTTCTAATTTTTTTCTTCTTTTATTTTTCGTTTACTATATAAACACATCTGAATAAAATTTGGTTACACAACACACGTGAAAACGCTACAAACACACAAAGAAGCCATGAAAAAAAAAGTGCCATTCATCCCAAACAGTGTATTCAGCTGAGGCACACGCATGCATCTGACAGAGTGAGGGAGAGGATTCAATATTCCTCTGTGTTTCCACCTCCTCTTCTAACTCCTCTAGTGAGAATGAACCCCCACCTAGACGCCCCCGGACTTCCGATGAGGAATGCCGACAGATAGTGATCCCCAATGGTCCTCACACCCTGGCAATTAGGAGTCTCTGATTCCCGGTTTTGTGGCTTCATCAGGAATCCAATTTGATACTGCAGGCCTCATAGAAAGAGACTATTTTAGCTCGTTCACCACTCAAGCCCGTTTCCACCAGTTTATAACCTTTTACATGCTTCACAGGAAAATAAAAAAAAGCAATATGGAAGGAAAAAATGAATCTAACTTTTTCGCAAAAAATGTTACTATAGCCCACAAATTACTCTAATGGACACACCAATTCTTGGGCGGTTGCGGGCTGCTATTTTTATCCTGAGGGGGCCCAATAACCATGGAACTCCCCTGCCTGAGAATACTAGCCACTTTATCTTGGCTGTCAGAGTTATAGGGTATTGGTGTGCACTCAGCTAGAGTATGGTTTCATTAGAGGTGCTAGTGTGGGGTCAATAGTCCCAGAACATATTATATAATAGACACTGCACTCTCTTGTTGATAAAATGAAGACAAAAAGTTTTTTTCTTTGCAAAAAAGTGATTATTTATTTGATGGCGACAAAAGATGGTGGACGTTTCGGCCCAACGGCCTTTATCATGTATAGTCGCTGTGAAGTGAGAAATAAAGAAATCAATATTTACATATATTACATAATATACAACTATATTATCTTGGCTGGGTATCAAAATTGGGGGAAATGTCACAACGATTTTTTCAATTTATTTATTTAAATAATTCAAAAACGCATGGTGTTCCTCATATTATCATATACTGCCAAGATAACGCACACAGCTGGGTGCTGCAGCATGTAGCCATCTGCTTTATTTGTGCCGTGTATGAAAATATGAGGAACCATACATCATTTTTTTACAATTATTTACTTATTTTTAGTCCACGTTAGGGACCCAGACAGATAGTGTGATGGCAACCAATCACAGACGCTGGCACAGAGAGTGGGTGGGGGTAGCAGGACTGCAACAAATCACCAACACTGTTACAGAGAGTGGGCGGGGGAAACAGTGCATATTCATGAACTTTAATGATCGGACCAGAAGTAGTGTGACAGCAATGGATAAACTCGCTAAGCATAATTCTACTGCTTTAATGACTACAAGTCATTTTTTCCACTGCGCCTCCCATAATGCCAGAGTCGCGGGCGGGGGCCAGTCCTCCGTCCCGGGGGCTGCTCGGGGGGATCACGCTCGGGTCCGGTACCTTCTCTTTGGTGGCTCGAGAGGAGCCGGACCCGGGGCTCGAGCAGCGCTCCTCGCCCACGAGGGTGGGGATGGGTGCCCCGAGGCCTGGTGAGATAGTGCCGGGAGTGATGGCGCAGGTTGGACTGGGGGATGGTGGGCGGTACTCACTGTCACCTTGAGAATAACACACACAGAGTTTGTATTTATCCAGGAACTGCCGGTGAACGTAGGTCCTCGGCGGGTGTTATTCGGATCCCACCTGCAGTACAGCAAGGTCCTCCCTCTCCTTCTCTGTTCTCCTCCTCGGCCGGGAACGGGGAGCCCACTCCCCGGCGGTGATCCGGGCCCTCTCTCGGTATCGGCGGGCCACTACCCTGTCCCGATCACCTCAGGTCCCTTCCTCACGCACAGCCTGTCCCGGCACTCCTGGAGCACACTTTACTATCGGGGTCTTCACCTCTCTTTTAGCAGCATCCCGAGAGCTACAACTCCCGACTGCTCTCCTCTCCCTACTACATCTCACTCCCTAAAACTCCTCCCCTTCTGTTCTTATCAGTACACTGGGGGGAAGGGTGCGGTTGCCTTGCTATACCAGTGGGATCAGGTTACCAAGGAGGATTAACCCTGTGACTACCTGGTTTTGCCAGGGCGTCACACCAGTAGCAAAGATGGCTGTGGTATTACTGTGATTGGGAAGCAAACATCGCATGAATAGAGGCTGAAAATCAGTCAACAAATATGCGGGGAGGAGACTCGAAAATCACGAGGCAAGGAGAAAAATACAAAAATAATCAATATGGTCTAAGATTACCCAAAATGTATGATACAAATAGCAGGGCAATACTAATATGTGGGTGCCAAAAACAAAGTAAAATATAACTTTTATTAATGAATAATAAGCACACTGACAGACAAACAAATAAGCTGTAATGAAACAGGCAGTGTCCCAAAGAGAAAAAACCAAAGGGAAAAAAATCTAATTAAATATTTAAGATGTCCATCTAGGATATAGGAGGGGGGTAACAGTCGTATCTTTATCACAACCAAATCCCATAGAAACTCCCAACAGAGAGGACAATAACAACCATAGGGATGATATGCACAATAAGCAGTAAGAGAAAAAGGTCACCATAAAGTAGAGGGGGAGTTCAAATATTATTACCACACCATACTCTCCTTGGTGGCAACCCTTTGACTTCAGTCATCAAAGCTCCTGGACCTCCCGACACAATTTGTTACACTCATCAGGGGAGAGACAGTAGCCAGTAGAGCAGTTAGATCTTACTCATGAATAATGCTGGGCAAATACAGAAACATCCGGGCGGTGTATTTTATTAACCATAGGATACATTCTATGTGTATAGCTCTTCATTTGGCCTTATCATTTTTATAGGGACATGTTCTCACTCATACATTGTTCCTGCCTACAGACTGCCTTTATTCAGGCTTTGAGCGGGATGGGTTGTTTAGGCCTTGTGCGCACTAGGCGTTTTTGCTGCGTTTTTAGCGGCGATTTTTACCGCGTTTTTGTGCTGAAAACGCAGTGACATTGCTTCCCCAGCAATGTCTATGGGTTTTCAGAAATGCTGTCCGCACACAGCGTTTTTTTGTAGCTGCGTTTTTGTGGTGACCACAAAAATGCAGCATGTCAATTATTTCTGCGTTTTTCACTGCGTTTTTCACCCATTGAGTTCAATGAGATGTTCAACAACGCAATGAAAAACGCATATAGCTGCGTTTCTATGACTAAAACGCAGCTATAAACGCAAGGGGTGGGCAGTAAAGTGACGTGTAGAGGAAGAGGATTCCTTCTGTTGGTAAACACAGAAGCATGAATCCTCCCGGTACCATCACCGCTGCATCCACAACCCGCCCGGTGCCATGTCAGCTCCGTGCGGCGCCATGTCTGGGCGGGAGGTGGAGGCAGCGGCGAAAACAAAAGTGAACAGTAGAAAAAAAAAATGTCATATATACTCACCTGTCTGCAGGGTCCCGGTGCCATGCCCGCTCCCAGCTCCTGTCCCGGTACCGCCGCTTTGGCTGTGTGCAGTCTCCCCGGGGCACGTACGAAGCTTGCAGGACCTGGCGGTGGATCACTTGATGCAGTCACCTGACGCATCAGCTGATCGTAATTCTCGCGGTGTCGCCGGCTTTTTCGCGCCCGGCCGGCTATCAGCTGATCCTGCCGTCAGGAGACTTCATCAGCTGATTACCGGCAGCTCCTGCAGCGATGGGACAGGATCAGACTCTCATCCGATAGCTCCAGGAGCTGCCGGTAATCAGCACAGACGTGAGTATTTATTTATTTTTTATTTTTTTTTATACTTCAGCTGATTGTATAATTGGCTTTTATACAATCAGCTGATGTGTGATGTGATTCACGTCCTTTAACCTGACACATCATCTGATCGCTTTGCCTTCCAGCAAACCGATCAGATGATATTGGATCCGGATTGGACGGCGAGGGACCCTTGACCCAGGATTACTGCGGAGGGGGGGGGGGTCTTTATTTCAATAAAGATGGAGTCACTAATTGTGTTGTGTTTTATTTCTAATAAAAATATTTTTCTGTGTTGTGTTTTGTTTATTTTTTATCTTTACTAGAAATTCATGGTGGCCATGTCTAATATTGGCGTGACACCATGAATTTCGGGCTTAGGGCCAGCTGATAATATACAGCTAGCCCTAACTCCATTATTACCCAGCGAGCCACAGTCACCAGGGTAGCTGGAAGAGTTGGATACAGCGCCAGAAGATGTCGCTTCTATGAAAGCGCCATTTTCTGGGGCGGCTGCGGACTGCAATTCGCAGCGGGGGTGCCCAGAAAGCTTGGGCACTCTGCACTGCGGATTCCAATCCCCAGCTGCCTAGTTGTACCTGGCTGGACTCAAAAATTGGGCGAAGCCTATGTCATTTTTTTTAAATTATTTCTTGAAATTCATGAAATAAAAAAAAAAAAAGGGCTTCCCTATATTTTTGATTCCCAGCCGGGTACAAATAGGCAGCTGGGGATTGGGGGCAGCCTGTACCTGCCTGCTGTACCTGGCTAGCATACAAAAATATAGCGAAACCCATGTCATTTTTTTTTTCTTTTTGGGCAAAAAACTCCTGCATACAGTCCTGGATGGAGGATGCTGAGCCTTGTAGTTCTGCAGCTGCTGTCTGCTCTCCTGCATACACTAGTTCTGCAGCTGTCTGCTCTCCTCCATACAATGAACATTTTGAAGAAGGAAATGACATCAGACCTTTTTTTTTTTCTTTTCATCAACCATCTTTAATGGCATTGTGCACTGATTAAAAACGCAGTGAGCAAAAACGCAGCAAAAATCGCACCACATCGCGGTAAAAACGCATGCGTTTTTGTCGCGTTTTTTTAGCTGCGGGTGCGTTTTTTGAGACAAAAGCGCACAAAAAAACGCAGCGTGAAAAAAACGCCTAGTGCGCACATACCCTTAGGCTACACTCATGAACGTGTTTTTCTCTGCTATGTGTGCTTTGAATTAAGCTATATCTCCCCCTGAATTCTTTTGGGAGGTTTATGACCGCATAATAACAGTTTATTGATTAATAACTGTAATTGGTTCCCCCCCCCCCCCCCGGTTATTTCTCCTATGAGAATTCACTTTGTGACACTGCATGTTTCATTACAGCTTATTTGTTTGTCTGTCAGTGTGCTTTTTATTGTTAGTCATTAATAAAAGTTATATTTTACTTTTTGGCAGACACATATCAGTATTGCCCTGCTAAGGACCAAAATACTCAACGAGAAACGAATAACATGAACACTGTACTATTCGTGCGAGTAACAAAAATCGCTCATCACTAATTATAACTAATGTACTCAATGAGTCCATTAGAGAATTTTAGATCTAAAAGCACAATCTATTTAGTTTCTATCTTTAGAAACGATTTTTTTTAATGTCTCCTCCACAGATATAAACATTTATGTCGTCTGTTCCCCCAATATGGAAACTTTTGAGATTACAATGATGGAAGTCATGAAAATGTAGTGGAATTGGATGCCATTTATCACTGTTTTTATATTTTTAACATGTTCAAGGGCACAGACTTTTAGCTATTGAGTCGGTATGCCTACATGGGCAAGGTTGCAGGGAGAGGTTGCTAAGTAGATGACTGACGTGGCATTGCAAGTAAGATTATGCACAATTCTATATCTTTTCAAACCTTTTGAGTCAGAAAAAGAGAATGTCCTGAACATGTATAAGGTGGGCCATAAGTATGGATGCATACACTCTGATAAAAAAAAAAAAGTTGAATTAAAAATGGCTGCTTTGCAGATGGCCACCATGGGCATGACCCGGCCTCAAATGTTTTGCCCCTCCCATGTACTAATAAGCCACAAACGGTAAGGTGATATCATCAGGGTGTATCCATATTTATGGCCCACCCTTTATTTACATTCAGAACAATTACTGCATGCCAGCGGCTGGCTGCCAAATTTTGGCATGGGGGGAAAGTACACAGGAGTGGCCCATGAATAGCAACCCATTCTTAATAGGAATCTGTCATTAGGTTTTACTGATATATAAAGTACAGCCACCGCCTTTAAGACTTCTTTTACAGTAATCTAGTAAGCTGCATGTATTTCCCCAAGCCCCTCTGCATAGTACAGAAAAAGAGCTTTTATTATACCCACCGCCATTGCGGTACGGTCCGATGGGCATCTCTGGTCTTGATCCAGTGCAGCTTCTTCTTACAATCGCCATCGCCATTAGGCTGAGGAAAGTATTGCAGTGTGCATGTGGCGGCTTTATTTCTGGGTAATCAGCACTCTTTAGCCTTACCCAGCCCTTGCCAGATCAAAGAGAAGTATGCCTGTGCAGGAGCGAGGTCGGGAAACACATGTGGATGACGTAGGACACATCCGCTACACAACGCAGGGAAAGGCAATGGCTCTTGTAGGAAGAAAAAAGGCTCCAGATCAAGACCAGAGGTCCCCATCGGACTTGGTCGCCAGCTGTGGATATAAAAAAAAGCCCTTATTTGTGCTATGCTTGGGGTCATACACGCAGCTTACTATAATGCTGTAAAAGCAAATTTAAAAGTAGTGGCCGTACTTTATATTAGGAAAAACCTTGTGACAGGTTTATGTTCAGCTGCTTCATAGGCTGTGTTCACTCAGCCATATTGTCTGTGAGTACGGCCTGTGGAAAAAACTGACAGCACTTGGACCGGTTCCTATGAGCTCTTGCACTTCTCAGGTGTCATACATGGGTACGTATTACAAACTTTAAGCCAGATATACGCTTTCAAATATGTAGTAAAGCAATGTACACTGTTCTTTTCTACACTCCTCAAAAAAACATATTTTTGTGTCGTGGTCACGGGCGGCCTAGCCTGCCTCCGTTGCCCCGTGGCGTACAGAAAATGGCAGAGAAGAGATGATGGAGGTAGTTGTGAGGTGGTTGTCGTGACGCCACCTGGGGTATGCGGTCAGGGAATGGGCCGCCGCTGCTGTCGGTGTCCTCCGGGGCAGATGGCAGTAGCAGCCAGGGATGGGATTGCTCTCCACAGGTAGAACGGGCCCCAGGGAGGATGATGAGGGGAGTAGTAATGGCAGCAGGGAGTGGCAGTACGGGTAATAAAGAGTCCAAGTCTATAGTTGCGGTTCCAGGTTGTTTACTCACTTGTACGATGCCGCTCACTCAGGTAATACCGGTCACTTCCTATGATGGGCTCCATCTAACCCAAATCCCTTTAGAGATCAGTCGGGTTTGGTGTTCAGTGGGTTTCTCCTTGTAATGCCTGTCTGTAGATCCCCTGGCTTGAACCTACGAGGGGACCCTGGATTTCACGAGATGTACTCTTGTCCCTATCTGCAGGTGCTGCGGTTCCGATGTGGGGTCCGGCTTGAAGCGAGGCTCCGGATCCTTTATGGCATTGTGCTCAGGCGCTATGTGGCCAGGGAAGATTGACACTTTCCCCATCCGGGCATATTCTGGAAATCCAATGTGAAGTATGATCTTTCCTAGGGTCCTGCCACCCTGTGTGGTGTCGACTCCGTAGGGAGCAAGTTCACTCTCCCTATGGCAACCGTGTGAGCTCTCTCCTCCTTCCCACCGGAGCACCTGTAAGATGCAACTGCTCCCATCCTCTCCTGCTGGAGAACTCTCTAACTGTTCTGTTGGCTCCTGACTCACCCTACTAGCTGCACCTCACCCCTCCCAGGTCCTAAGCTAGTGGGACTGGAGCCCCAGTTGAGGGCATCCTGTAAATGCCACTCTGTCGGCGACCCCTTTATCAACCGACCCTAGTTTAGTCCCCAGTAGGAACAGGGCAACCTAGTGTGTAATGTGGTGAAACCTGGACTGACCTCCTCAGGAGGTAATGGCAGATACTATAACAGCTTTTAAAAAAGGGCTGGATGATTTCCTCAGTACACACAACATTGTTGGTTACAAGTGACTTAGGGACAAAATGTCGAATTGGTGGAGGAAGGTTGAACTGGATGGACCTAGGTCTTTTGTCAACCTATGTAACTATGTAAAAGGGAACGGGGTTTAGCATTACACCCAATGTTAGGTGCCATATTCTGTGGCGACTGAAGCCTCAGGGGCGCCACACATACGTCTATGAATATTTTTTGTGTATTTTTTCAGATACTTGATCAACCAAGTCACCAATGTAAACTTCAACTCCACATCAACAAATAGTGGTTATAGTATATGATGTACCAGTCACTTATCCTGTGTATATCATATGATGTCCAGATATTCTACCAGTCACATGTTAATTGTATATAACATGAGATATCTGTACATACAGTATATTACATAGAGTTTACAGAATAATACATTTCTAGCATATATACAGGGCTGAAATAAGTATTGAACATGTAACTGATTTTAGTAAATGCCATTGAAATGAATTTCTTACCAGATGTCGGTAACAACCCATCCAATCCACACAGGCAAATAAATCAAACCACCGATGTCCATAACTTAAGTGATTTGTAACGAAATAGAGAAAAAGTATTGCACACACTTACTGAAATTTAATTAATATTTTGCACAAAAGCCTTTGTTTGTGATGAAGCTTCAAGACACTTGCTGCCATATGCTGAAAAATACCCTCACACCATGATGTTCCCATCTCAAAACTTCACTGTTGGTATGTGCTGTTTTTTTTTTATTATTTGCTTCCAAAGTGTTCAATTTTTGTCTCATCTGACCAGACTATGTTCGCCCATTATTTCACAGACTTGTCTAAATGTTGTTGAGCAAACTTTAAACATGCTTGAATATACACTTTGGTCAAAAATTGAGTCTTTCGTGGTGAGCGTGCATACAGGCCATGGAGGGGGGTGTATTGCGTATTGTTTTCTTTGCAATAAGGCTGTGTGCGCACGTGTGCAATTTTCCTGCATTTTGGCTGCGTTTAAAACTGCAGCGCCTCAATGACAAAATGCATGCGTTGTGCTTCCCCAGCAAACTCTATGAGAAGTCTGCAAATTTCCAAACGCACGTTGCTTTTTTTTAGACAGCATTTTGGATGCCAAATATTTGACAAAATCGAAGCAACATGTCACTTATTTTGTGCATTTTGGTTGCATTTTTCACCCATTGAAATGAAGAGGTGTGTCAAAACGCAACCAAAACGTTTAGCTGTGCACTTGCACTGCATTTTTGTTGCATTCTGCATGCTTTTTTCACAAACAAAACAGGTTTTTCGGTCTCTCTCTCTGTCGATGTCGGTCTCACTCTCTCTGTCTGTCGGTTGGTCTCTCCCTCGCTCTGTCGGTCGGTTGGTCTCTCCCTCTCACGCCCTCTCTCATACTCACCGATCACTGGCGTGGCGTGGGGCTGCACAGCTGTCACACTGCTCCAGCGTCTTCTCCTGCTTTTGAAAATGCCGGCCGCTCATTATTCCACCTCATACTCACTGCCTCACCCGCACACCGGCGCCTATGATTGGTTGCAGTCAGAAGAGCCCCTACGCTGAGTGACAGCTGTCTCACTGCAACCAATCACAGCCGCCAGTGGGCGGGTCTATATTGTGCAGTAAAATATATAAATAAAAAATTTAAAAATACGGCGTGCAGTCCCCCCTAATTTTGATACCAGTCAAGGTAAAGCCACATGGCTGAGGGCTGGTATATTCAGGATGGGGAGCCCCACGCTATGTGGTGCACCAAGCCTAAAAATATTAGCCAACAGCCGCCCGAAATGCCGCGTCCATTAGATGTGACAGTCCAGGGACTCTACCCGGCTCATTCCCATTGCCCTGGTGCGGTGGCAATCGGGGTAATAAGGAGTTAATGGCAGCCCATAGCTGCCACAAAGTCCTAGCTTAGTGATGGCAGGTGTCTATGAGACACCCCCCATCACGAAACTGTAGTGAAATATATAAACACAAACACCGAAAAATCCTTTATTTGAAATAAAAGACGAAAAAAACACCCTCTTTCACCACTTTAATAATCCCCAAACACTCCTCCAGTTCTGACGTAATTTACACGAGATCCCACAACGTTTCAGCTCTGCTACATCGGAAGCTGACAGGAGCGGCTGTAGAGCACGACCGCTCTCCGTGAGCTTCACGGAGCAACTGAAGTGAGTCACGCTGTCAGCGGTGACGTCGCTCAGGTTCCCCGCGGCCGCAGCTGGATCCTCCAACTGTCTCAGGTGGAGGACTTCAGCTGTGGCCGCAGGTAACCTGAGTGACAGCACCATTGATTGTGCGGCTCACTTCAGTCACTCAGGTGATTTGCAATCACAGGTGAGTCCTTCACTTGTGATCACAAATGAGGCCGCGACATAGAGAGCCGCGTGATGACAGTGAACTCGGGTGAAGATCTTATGTCACTGCTGCGGACCCCTGTGTTCTGGCACTGACCTCAGAGGTTCATCTGAGTTCATTACAGCACACAGAGATAGAAGATGGGCTCAAGAGCAATTGGTGGAACAAGCCACTAATTTGAAGGACGTTGTGCAGGAGAAAGGGGGATCTGCTGAAAAATATTATGCCAGGCTCCAACGAGTCTCTCGGATCTCGGGTTCACTACGACCAATAAGTCACAAGCCAACCTCCTAATCACCACCTTTTTTGAAGGTCTGCAAACAGACCTTAAGGACATGGTAATGTCCACTCGACCCGAGATCATAAATCCTCCTGCCAAAGATGCTATCCTGGTTGTTAAAAGCTTCCAGAGAAGCCTGGTAAAACATCCAGCCCCGAAATTTAAATAGAATACCCCAGCACTGGTGTATACTAACACACCAGCGCAGCCCTTACCACAGCCCATGCCCCAACAGGGCCCAAACCCTGTCTATGTACCTTCAAACCACAGTGTCAACAAGAATACTGCCCTATGCAGCAGCAGCCATAATACTTTCAGCCACAGCATATTCAGCCACAACATAACCTTGTTATGACAATAATCAACGTGGCCATCAAAACCAATGTCTTATCTGTTGGCGTTGTGGCCAGCCCGGTCACTTCCAGAGAAGGTGCCGTACCCTAAAAGAGTGTGGCCGGGTACCCTCAAAACCATAACCAAAACCTGCAGCACATAAATGCACAATGAAGGTGTGGCCAATCAAATTCTGTCGTGATGGTCAGTTCAAATCAGGGTTTTTCTACATCTGTAACTTTAGATGTCACAGGGACCTCTATTAAATTCATGGTGGAGACTAGGGCGGTCAATTCTATTGTTAAAATATTTGATATACCACCTGATCACACCCTGCCCCTTTCTGATGATGTCCTTACCCTAGTGGGCGTAGATGGATTACCCACTACGCATACATTGACCGGTACCGGATGGATCTTTCCCTGTAATTCACAACCAGTTCGTGTTGTCAAAAAATCTTTCGAGTCAATTTATTAAAATTTGATTTGTTGAATAAATTAAAGGTCGCTATAAATTAAGATGGAGAAGGAGGTATTACTCTCACCCTGACTAAAGTAAGTTTCCCAGAAGGGTGTGAGGAGACTTGCCTCCTACGGGTACTTCTTACTGTGATGCTCTCTATGCCATGTGCTGATGAATCTGATGTAGACCATTATGGTCAAAAGGGCCTAATGATGTGGGTAAACTCCCTGTAGATCTAGTAATGATCTATCTGAAGCCAGGTGTGCCTTTTTCCTGGAGTATCACAGTATCCCTTTAAATCAGTCCAAGAAGCGGGTCTCCAAGGCCAAGTTGACACTGCAGCGAGACGTGAGAGTGACAGGGAAAGGTGGGGGCTAAGTCAGCTCCTAAGAAAAAAACTGACGAAGAAGAGAAAAAGGAAAATAAAATGGTTTCAGCAGAGATTTGCAAGGCTGCATGTGTTTCACTTTTTACTGATGAGTGTTTCTTGGCTGGTTGGGTGGGTTTTGTTTAACCCTTAGAGTTCAGGATTTCACCAGATATTATTAATAGTATCCTGCTAATATCTAAATAATTAAATTAACTTTGCAGGGAAAATTAGATTTTTTGAAATATGCAAATTAGGGTTTTTTTGTTTTTATGGTCATCTTTTTGTTTTGTGTTTCTGCATACAAATTGCCAGTATTAATTAGTTTTCTTTTCTTTTACAGATACAGAATATATATGAATCGTGTTGTCTATTGTAAGGTTTCAAAATTTTCCAGCAGTAGAAGGCACAGCAGACATATTGGATAGATGATCTAATGCATATTTCTTTAGTTTTTGTTTTTATAGATGGACAGACATATTGGATAGATGATCTAATGCATATTTCTTTTTTTTGTTTTTATAGATGGAACAAGATGCTGGTCGATTCTACACTGGAAATATCACGGTTTACACAACATGAGGTAGTGTACATTTGAACCACTCCCTCCCCTTCTATCGGTACAGGAGGAAGTGACATATTAATCCCCTCTCTAGTGGGTGAAGCAGAGGTAGGTAAGATAGTCAAAATGTGTATGTAGGATGTAGATCTTTCCTGTTGTCAAATGAGCTAGGTATGCTGTAGATAAAGTCTAAATCTGAGCTGATGGAATCGGATGGAGATCCCCGCACAGGTGCAGCTGACCAAGAAGCAGTGAACGGGCCTAGAGTTGAGGAGTCCTTTACCAATGCATATGGACCATACCTCGGTGGCACCTGTCACGTCAGTGACTTCTGTTACTCCTTGTGTTCTTAAATCCCTACAGGAACAAGCGAATCAACAAGGAATGGAGTGCGAGATGCAGGGAGCCAGCTGACTGAGGAAGGTCTGTGGATAAAGGGCGGTAAGCTTTCTCTGCCATGAGATCTCTTCTCAATGATGGCCCAGGTAACATGGACTAAAATCTGTGAAAGACGAATATCAGTGTGTGCTTTGGTGATGCCAGGGTTCAGTACCCAGGTGGGCAGACTCACCCGGTCTTGTAAAACACGTTCTTAAAACAATGAGACAAAACTGAAAAGAGTTCACAGAAGCACCCTGCACCTGCTCTACCCATTTTTAGAGACCGCAAACTGATTATAGATGTATATCATGAGCACGTTGTATGCAAGTCTGTGCGTGTTGTGTAGATTTCTTTCCAGGTTTGGTCAGAGGCATTCCAGTGCAGAAAGCAACATCATTGCTGAAAATCCACATAATGCAAGTGGTATGTAAAAAAAAACACAAAAAACAAACAGGTCTCTATGTAAAATGATTTTTTTGGTTTAACACAAGGCACGTACAATTTTCATATGATTGACTAAATAGTGAAATAAACAAGTGTATTTTCTAATTCCAGATCCTAAATCAGGGTTTGTAGTATATGGTTTTCAGTCAGGACACTGATTAATCCTAAAGGGACAAGCGAGAAAGAGTCATGAGTCAAGATTAGATGAGTTGATCCAGCTTGTCCCCACCATAGAAATTTCGATGAAGCTCAATGGCAGGACAACATGGATTCACGCCTCACATTACAGAAGGGTCGATCCACCGGAGCTGCACTGAGCATCCTGCTCATTCTGTATAATTGAGTATTTTTCAATAAACGAGTCCAGTCTATGACATTGGCTCATACGGTGAACACGTTTTGTGTGATCATTGTCTGATTCAGTAATATCTGCACAGATACAGTCATATGAAAAAGTTTGGGCACCCCTATTAATGTTAACCTTTTTTCTTTATAACAATTTGGGTTTTTGCAACAGCTATTTCAGTTTCATATATCTAATAAATGATGGACTCAGTAATATTTCTGGATTGAAATGAGGTTTATTGTACTAACAGAAAATGTGCAATCTGCATTCAAACAAAATTTGACAGGTGCATAAGTATCGGCACCCTTAGCAATTTCTTGATTTGAACACTCCTAACTACTTTTTACTGGCTTACTGAGGCACTAAATTGGTTTTGTAACTTCATTGAGCTTTGAACTTCATAGGCAGGTGTATTCAATCATGAGAAAAGGTATTTAAGGTGGCCACTTGCAAGTTGGTCTCCTATTTGAATCTCCTATGAAGAGTGGCATCATGGGATCCTCAAAACAACTCTCAAATGATCTGAAAACAAAGATTATTCAACATAGTTGTTCAGGGGAAGGATACAAAAAGTTGTCTCAGAGATTTAAACTGTCAGTTTCCACTGTGAGGAACATAGTAAGGAAATGGAAGAACACAGGTACAGTTCTTGTTAAGCCCAGAAGTGGCAGGCCAAGAAAAATATCAGAAAGGCAGAGAAGAAGAATGGTGAGAACAGTCAAGGACAATCCACAGACCAGCTCCAAAGACCTGCAACATCATCTTGCTGCAGATGGTGTCACTGTGCATTGGTCAACAATACAGCACACTTTGCACAAGGAGAAGGTGTATGGGAGAGTGATGCGAAATAAGCCGTTTCTGCAAGCACGCCACAAACAGAGTCGCCGGAGGTATGCAAAAGCACATTTGGACAAGCCAGTTACATTTTGGAAGAAGGTCCTGTGGACTGATGAAACAAAGATTGAGTTGTTTGGTCATACAAAAAGGCGTTATGAATGGAGGCAAAAAAACACGGCATTCCAAGAAAAGCACTTGCTACCCACAGTAAAATTTGGTGGAGGTACCATCATGCTTTGGGGCTGTGTGGCAAATGCCAACACCGGGAATCTTGTTAAAGTTGAGGGTCGCATGGATTCAACTCAGTATCAGCAGATTCTTGATGAATAGTGACGACGTTGCAGTTACGCAGGGGGTGGATATTTCAGCAAGACAATGATCCAAAACACCAATCCAAATCTACTCAGGCATTCATGCAGAGGAACAATTACAATGTTCTGGAATGGCCATCCCAGTCCCCAGACCTGAAAATCATTGAACATCTGTGGGTTGATTTGAAGCGGGCTGTCCATGCTTGGCGACCATCAAACTTAACTGAACTGGAATTGTTTTGTAAACAGGAATGGTCAAAAATATCTTCATCCAGGAACTCATTAAAAAGCTACAGGAAGCGACTAGAGGCTGTGATTTTTGCAAAAGGAAGATCTCCAAAATATTAATGTCACTTTTATGTTGAGGTGCCCATACTTATGCACCTGTCAAATTTTGTTTAAATGCAGATTGCACATTTTCTGTTAGTACAATAAACCTCATTTCAATCCAGAAATCTTACTGAGTCCATCATTTATTAGATATATAAAACTGAACTAGGTGTTGCAGAAACCCAAATTGTTATAAAGAAAAAAGGTTAACATTACTAGGGGTGCCCAAACTTTTTCATATGACTGTATATAGCTAATTCGATCCATGCCTCTGATACTCTGAATGAAGATACCATTAGCTATCTTCACCTAAATTTCTCCTTTGACACTGCCAGAGGGTGCATTTTGTTTGTACAATTACAGAATGCAGCGTGCGCACATACCCTAATGCTACCTGCTTATTCCAGGTCTTTCTCTAGCTCTCCACAGTTAGTCCTTTGCTCTTGGTCACCTCTTCTGATAATTTTTTTCACTCCTCTGTCTGAAATCTTGAGACAAGCACCTAGGTGTAGCCGGTTTATGGTGAAATGTTCTTCTTTTCAATTCTAGATTATGGCCCCAAAAGTGCTGACTGGAATTTTTTGTAGTTTAGAAATCTTCTGTATCCAATGCCATCAGTATGTTTTGCACAAGAAAGCTGCAAAAGTCGTGAGACAGCCCATTGATTTTACCCATCAGGCAACGTTTCTTGTATGGCACCTTGGTAATGAGTCACTTTTTTATAGGACATCAGTTGAACCAGCTGCTATTTTTCAATAAGTTGCAGGATTGCTTTCTAATTACTGATAAGATTTCAGCTGGTGTCATGACTTTCCATGGCTTTTTGCACATCTTTCTTTATGCATTCAATACATTTTTCCTGTTATTTCTCATTATTACACATCACTTAATTTATGGACAGCTACGGTTTGATTTCTCTTTCCTATGTGGACTGGATAAGTTGTTACCAACATCTGATGAGAAACTGTCAAACATGGTGGTGGCAGCATCATGGTTTGGGCCTGCTTTTCTTCAGCAGGGACAGGGAAGATGGTTAAAATTAATGGGAAGATGGATGGAGCCAAATACAGGACCATTCTTGAAGAAAACCTCTTGGAGTTTGCAAAAGACCTGAGACTGGGATGGAGATTTGTCTTCCAACAAGACAATGATCCCAAACATAAAGCAAAATCTACAATGGAATGGTTCACAAATAAATGTATTCAGGTATTAGAATGGCCAATTCAAAGTCCAGACCTGAATCCAATCAAGAATCTGTGGAAAGAGCTGAAAACTGCTGTTCACAAACGCTCTCCATCCAACCTCACTCAGCTCGAGCTGTTTGCAAAGGAAGAATGGGCAAGAATTTCAGTCTCTTGATATGCAAAATTGATAGAGACAAACTCAAGCGTCTTGCAGCTGTAATCGCAGCAAAAGGTGACACTACAAAGTATTAACTTAAAGGGGACGAATAATATTGCACGCCCCACTTTTCAGTTATTTCAGTTATTCTTCACCACAACATTAAAATTTTTATCTTTATGTTTGAAGCCTGAAATATGGGAAAAGGTTGAAAAATTCAACAGAGCCTAATACTTTTGCAAGGCACTGTAGCTCTCAATATACGAGGGGCTGCTGATAAGTCTGAGTTTACCCAGTAAGAAACGAGATAGGATGATGAAACTTTACATTTATTCCACATACTCTCCACTGATGTCAACACACTTCTTACATTGGTATTCCAAGTTCTGTAAGCCTAGCAAAAAGAAGGATTTCGGTTGTGCCTCAAACCAGGCATCTGTAGCAGCTATGGAATCCGAAATGGTGTGAAATTTGGTACCCTTGAGGTCTTTCTTCAAGTTTCCAAACAGATGATAGTCAGAGGGAGCTAGATCTGGTGAATAAGGTGGGTGGTCAACCAGCTGGAAGCCCAGTTCTGACAGTTTTGTTGTGGTCACTTGTGCAGTGTGAGTGGAGGCATTGTCTTGCAGGAACAAGATTCCTTTGGACAGCTTGCCGCACCTTTTGGCCTTCGGAGCTGCCTTTAGTTGGTCCAAAAGTTCAATGTAATAGCTTGCATTGATGGTGGAACCCTTTTGAAGGTAGTCCACTTGCAGCACACCCTCCTTATCCCAGAATACAGACACCATCACCTTAGTGGCTGATTTTTGCATCCAGAACTTCTTTGGACGAGGAGAACCACTGTGCCTCCACTCTTTTGATTGTTCCTTGTTTTCAGGGTCATACAAATAAATCCAGGTCTCATCCATAGTGACCAGTCGATCCAGGAAGTTCTTATCAGTCTGGAAACATTGACAAATGGACCTGGAAGTTTAGGGTCCCACTTTGCAGATAGCTTCCTCTAAAATATCCAAATGTTCATGGATAAGGACACAAACACATTCACGGGAAATCCCCATGATGTCTGCTATTGCTTTAGCTGAAATTCGTTGATTCTCAGTATGAGGTTGTGCACAGCATTGCCGATCTCCAGAACAAGAACCACTCTCGGTCGTCCATGACGTTCCTCATCACTGGTGCTGAAGTGGCCAGTTTTAACTGTGGAATATGAAGTGTATTGATTCCCCAATGTCTGCGAGATATCACCATGAATATCCTTTGTGGACTTTCCTTGCAGAAACAAGAATTTTATCACTCCTCTGCTCTCAGTTGCTGTGAATATTGCATTAGACTCCGCCATTTTGTTTTTCCACGTGCGTAGAACACCGTTGCCATAAGATTTAAACATGAAATTTTGAAAACATATATTAGACACATAAGACTTTCATGTGATGTAGTATGTGTTACCATAGAAACAAAAAAAGATCACAAAGCTAAAGACTTATCAGCAGACCCTCGTACAGGATGAGCACCCACATAGCTCTCAATATACAGTATTAGCCCTCACAAAGCTCTCTATATAAAGGATGAGCCCTCACGTAGCTCTCTATATAAAATATGAACCCCCACATAGCCCCCTATATAAAGTATGAGCCCTCACATAGCTCTCTATATACAGGATAAGCCCTAACATAGCTCTCTATATACAGGATGAGCCTTCACATAGCTCTCCATATAAAATATGAACCCCAGATAGCACCCTATATACAGGATAAGCCCTCATATAGCCCCCTATATACAGTATGAGCCCTCACACAGCTTTCTATATAAAGGTGAGCCCTCACATAGTTCTCTATATAAAATATGAACGCCACATAGCTCTCTATATACAGTATGAGCCCTCTAATAGCTCCCAATACACAGGAGGGTCCCCTACATAGGTCTATATACAGGATAAGCCCTCAAATAGCCCTCTATATGCAGTAGGAGCCCTCACCTAGACCCTCTATATGCAGTATGAGCCCTCACCTAGCTCTCTATATAAAGGATGAGCCCTCACATAGCTCTCTATATCAAATATGAACCACCACATAGCCCCCTATATATAGTATAAGCCCTCACATAACCCCCTATATACAGTATGAACCCTCACATAGCTTTCTATATAAAGGATGAGCTTTCACATAGTTCTCTATATAGAATATGAACCTCACATACCTCTCTATATACAGTATGAGCCCTCACATAGCTCCCAATACACAGGATGGTCCCCTACATAGCTCTCTATATAAAGGATGAGCCCTCACATAGTTCTCTATATACAGGATAAGCCCTCACATAGCTGTCTATATCAAAAATGAACCCCCACAGTCCCCTATATACAGTGTAAACCCTCACATTGCCACTATATACAGGAAAAACCCTCACACAGCTCTCTATATACAGGATGAAACCTCATATATCTCTCTATATTCAGGATGAACCTTCACATGGCTACCTTTATACAGTATGAGCCCTTAGATAGCCCTATATACAGGATGAGCATGCACATAGCTTCCAAGATGCGGGATGAGCCATCACATAGCTCGCTATATACTGGATGAGCCCTCACACAGCTCTCTATATACAGGATAAGCCCTCACATAGCTCCCTATATACAGGAGGAGACTGAACATAGCTCCCTATATACAAGAGGTGCCCACACATTTCTCTCTATACACAGGATGAGCCCCCATATAGCCCAGTATATACAGTATGAGCCCCCAGTCAGCCACCTATATACAGTATGATCCCCCACATAGTCTCCTATATACAGTATGAGCTCACACACAACCCCCTACATACAGCATAATCCCCCATAGCTTTCTATATACAGTATGAGCCCTCTATACGATATGAGTCCCCGGACAGCCCCTTAAATACAGTATGAGCCCCTGCATAGCCCCCTATATACAGTATAATCCTCACATAGCCCCCTATGTACAGGATTGGCCCTGCCATTACACACTATATAAAAGCATGGATTCCATAAACATATTAAGAAAAAAAACACACACAGACCTCACTTTCGTTCCTTTGGCACTCTGCTTTGGTCCACAAGACTCCACTTCTTCACACATGCTGGTACCAACTGATGATGCCACAGAACAGGCCACGGGACCTCAGCTGGAGCTGAGCTGCCATTCTGTATTGCCAGCAATGGAGCGCCAGGAAAGCTCCCAGTTCTGACATGTGCACAGCTGTTAATGGTGCAAACATTATAGTGAGGGTAATTGTGACGCCCTGGCCCCGCCAGGTGTCGCACACAGGGTAGGCCCCCCGCATAACACCTTCCCAAAAAGGGTTACACCAAAGCCAACCAAATCATAGTCACCCCCCTCAGGGTAGGACAGGCACACCAATGGGCGGGAGCAGGCGGATGGAGCACGCCCACCTAGGGGTCTAGAGAACCTGGGGCGGGAAAAGTAGTCAGTTCAAGTCTGAGTTGAAGTGGAGTTGAGTGGAAGTTGAAGGAGGAGAGGAGTGAAGCCTGTGACAGTGACAGTCTGTCACGTGGAAGTAGCAGCAGAGAGGCGTCGGGACGGAGCCCCGGCGTATTGGCTAGGTGGCAGACGGTTGTCCATATCTGACAGAAGTTGGGAAGACGGCTGCGGGAGATCCGAGGAGGACAGGGTTGGAGCCCGCCGGTACCGAGTACCGGAGATCTGAACCGGAAACTGTGCAGAGAGGGGGTACTTGGACCCTGAAGCCAGGACCGGAACTAAAGGCCTAGCTAATTAACCAATTGAGGGCAGGATTATAGGTCCTGTCCCAACCAAAGTCCCAAAAGCAGACAACCACCCACCGAGGGGGTAAGGGCATCCGCCAGGGCCCGTAGATCCCAAGGGTCAGCGTCAGCGGGCACGGTTCCCAACCAAAAGTACCGGGAGCGGACTCCCGTGTTCCATACCGGGAAGTCCACACACTACAAAACACAGTGCAGAGGAAAAGTGACACAGACCACCAGCCCGGGTGTGGGACCAGAGTAAACCTGGCCGCGGCGGCCGGTCACCAACACATTGGTTTACCGATTGGACTTGTGTGAAGTTATTTGTGAGTACATTGACATCCCCCGGTGTGTCCGGGCGCGCCGGCACCTGCAGTCACCATCCTCAACACAGAGACACTGAGAACTGGGGCAGCAATCCCTACCCACGGAGGGGTTAACATCCAGCTGCAAGCCCATCACCCCTGGGTGCTCCCCAGCAGCAGCGGTGGTGCTACATTTCACCACACACCATAGGTGGCGTCACAAAATCCTCGTATATAAACGTCCCCTTTTCATTCGAAGTGTCCGCGAGACCCCCCGGGTCCGGAGACCCCTCGAGCCACACTGCAGATCCGGATCCGATCAGCTCGGCTGCTGGTGTGAGGGCGGCACATAATCTCACTTGCCCTCATTATAATCTACCTATCAGTATGTAATAGACTAATCTGTACACTGTATGTGCTATGTTTTATTTACACAGATATATACTGTTATATGCACTGTACTAATCACACCTGCACATACAGGACCTCACATATATATGGAGCCAGGGTCGGACTGGGGTGTGAGGGGCCTACCAGGGAAATTGCCTCTAGGGGCCCGCACTATAGCTACTGTAAACGTTTTTATTACTTGATCATTTTCGGCTTCTCTCAGTATAACGTGCGACTTTTAGCAAATCCTACAGTGCGCAGAAGAGCCCTGTCCTGTGCCTGCAGATATCACAGGATTTCCTGTAGCCTCTTATTTATTGTAGTTAATAATGGAATCTATTATTTACAGTCAGTCGCAGGTTTTCTTACACACGGACATTCCTTGTCCTAGGAAAACCACCGAGTACAACAGCCAAACAATAATCAAAGAGAAGCAGAACGTTATCCAGCATCTTCATATGGAAACGTTTACTAACATTAATCCCCCTCTGCCCTCATCTGGGAAATCCCCTGTAAGGGTGCGTGCCCAGCCGTCCACGATCAGTGTTTGCAGCATGTTGGCTGTAGCATGGTTCAGCTGCATCCAAAACGCTGCGTTGTAAGTACAAGCACAGTGGAGGGATTTCTAGAAATCCCGTGCCCAATGTGATTCTTGTTTCCGCAGCAAACACTGACCTGCGGATCTTCTTTCTAGACCACAGCATGTCAATTGTTTGCTGCGTGATCATATGCTCCTCCGTATGGAGAACACAAGTGAAAGACCGCAGCGCACTGAAGCCTGATTGTGGGTATGAGCAGCTGCGGTCTCCTGCGGAGAACACTCGCAGCCCCGCAGGTCCGGACCCGCTCCATGCAGAACACAGTGAGTCCTGATCGTGGGCATATACCCTAAGGGGCACTTTGCACACTGCGACATCGCAGGCCGATGCTGCGATGCCGAGTGCGATAGTCCCCGCCCCCGTCGCAGCAGCGATATGTGGTGATAGCTGGCGTAGCGAAAATTATCGCTACGCCAGCTTCACACACACACTCACCTGCCGTGCGACGTCCCTGTGGCCGGCGACCCGCCTCCTTGTTAAGGGGGCGGGTCGTGCGGCGTCACTGCGACGTCACACGGCAGGCGGCCAATCGGAGCGGAGGGGCGGAGATGAGCAGGATGTAAACATCCTGCCCACCTTCTTCCTTCCGCATATCCTACGGAAGCCGCAGTGACGCTGGTAGGAGATGTTCCTCGCTCCTGCGGCTTCACACACAGCGATGTGTGCTGCCGCAGGAGCGAGGAACAACATCGGACCGTCGCGTCAGCGTAATTATGAATTACGCCGACGCTGCACCGATGATACGATTACGACGCTTTTGCGCTCGTTAATCGTATCATCAAGGCTTTACAAACTGCGATGTCGCATGCGATGCCGGATGTGCGTCACTTTCAATTTGACCCCACCGACATCGCACCTGCAATGTCGCAGTGTGCAAAGTGCCCCTAAGAGTCAGTGTGTGGAGGTGTGAAGCATTACCACCAAATACACTTTACCATTTGGAGACTCTGGTGAATATTTGTCTTCACTATAGTTTCTAAACTAGTGTTACATGTTGGATAAACCCTTCACTAGTCCTGTGTATTCTGACAACACTGCTCTATAGACAGATCAGGCTTTTTTTTTACATATATAGTATTTATACTGAAGCTCCTCTTGTACTATCATCACATATAGAGGCCCCCTGAAGAGTAATTACATATAGCCTAAGATAATGACACTAACACTGGGGCACTGGGGGTACAGGATAATGACATTGACACTGGGGGTACAGGATAATGACACTGGGGTATAGGGCAATGTCACTGACACTGGGGTTACAGGATAATGACACTGACACTGGGGTTACAGGATAATGACACTGACACTGGAGGTACAGGATAATGACACTGACACTGGGGGTACAGGATAATGACACCGACACTGGGGGTACAAGATAATGACACTGACACTGGGGGTACAGGATAATGACACTGACACTGGGGGTACAGGATAATGACACTGACACTGGGGGTACAGGATAATGACACTGACACTGGGGGTACAGGATAATGACACTGACACTGGAATACAGGATAATGACACTGGGGATACAGGATAATGACACTGATACTGGGGGTACAGGATAATGACACTGACACTGGGGGTACAGGATAATGACACTGACACTGGGGGTACAGGATAATGACACTGACACTGGGGGTACAGGATAATGACACTGACACTGGAGTACAGGATAATGACACTGGGGATACAGGATAATGACACTGATACTCGGGGTACAGGATAATGACACTGACACTGGGGGTACAGGATAATGACACTGACACTGGGGGTACAGGATAATGACACTGACACTGGAGGAACAGGATAATGACACTGACACTGGGAGTACAGGATAATGACACTGGGGATACAGGATAATGACACTGATACTGGGGGTACAGGATAATGACACTGACACTGGGGGTACAGGATAATGACACTGACACTGGGGGTACAGGATAATGACACTGACACTGGAGTACAGGATAATGACACTGGGGATACAGGATAATGACACTGATACTCGGGGTACAGGATAATGACACTGACACTGGGGGTACAGGATAATGACACTGGGGATACAGGATAATGACACTGATACTGGGGGTACAGGATAATGACACTGACACTGGGGGTACAGGATAATGACACTGACACTGGGGGTACAGGATAATGACACTGACACTGGAGTACAGGATAATGACACTGGGGATACAGGATAATGACACTGATACTCGGGGTACAGGATAATGACACTGACACTGGGGGTACAGGATAATGACACTGACACTGGGGTACAGGATAATGACACTGACACTGGAGGAACAGGATAATGACACAGACACTGGGGTACAGGATAATGACACTGGGGGTACAGGATAATGACACTGACACTGGGGTACAGGATAATGACACTGACACTGGAGGAACAGGATAATGACACAGACACTGGGGTACAGGACAATGACACCGACACTGGGGGTACAAGATAATGACACTGACACTGGAGGTACAGGATAATGACACTGACACTGGGGGTACAGGATAATGACACCGACACTGGGGGTACAAGATAATGACACTGACACTAGGGGTACAGGATAATGACACTGACACTGGGGGTACAGGATAATGACACTGACACTGGGGGTACAGGATAATGACACTGACACTGGGGGTATAGGATAATGACACTGACACTGGAGTACAGCATAATGACACTGGGGATACAGGATAATGACACTGATACTGGGGGTACAGGATAATGACACTGACACTGGGGGTACAGGATAATGACACTGACACTGGGGGTACAGGATAATGACACTGACACTGGGGGTACAGGATAATGACACTGACACTGGGAGTACAGGATAATGACACTGGGGATACAGGATAATGACACTGATACTGGGGGTACAGGATAATGACACTGACACTGGGGGTACAGGATAATGACACTGACACTGGGGGTACAGGATAATGACACTGACACTGGAGTACAAGATAATGACACTGGGGATACAGGATAATGACACTGACACTGAGGGTACAGGACAATGACACTGACACTGGGGGTACAGGATAATAACACCGACACTGGGGGTACAGGATAATGACACTGACACTGGGGGTACAGGATAATGACACTGACACTGGGAGTACAGGATAATGACACTGACACTGGAGGAACAGGATAATGACACAGACACTGGGGTACAGGATAATGACACTGGGGATACAGGATAATGACACTGACACTGGAGTACAGGACAATGACACTGACACTGGAGGTACAGGATAATGACACTGACACTGGAGTACAGGATAATGACACTGGAGGTACAGGATAATGACACTGACACTGGGGGTATAGGATAATGACACTGACACTGGGGGTACAGGATAATGACACTGACACTGGGGTTACAGGATAATGACACTGACACTGGGGGGACAGGATAATAACACTGACACTGGGGGTACAGGATAATGACACTGACATTGGGGGTACAGGATAATGACACTGACACTGGGGGTAGCAATGGGCCCCCCAGCCTTGTGTACTCTAGCAATGGGCCTCTCTTCCTGTCCCCTATTATGCCATTGTTCACACACACACACGCACGCACGCACACACACACACACACACACACACACACACACACGTTATTCTCACCTGTCCTCCGTACCTGCGCTGTCCTTACCTTACCAGTCCGCAGGCTCATGGACCCCTCCATGATCTCGTCCGGTGCACGGAGCCGCCGCTGCCGCAGAATGCCATCATGGCTTTACTGCAATTAAATGCTTTGCAGCGCCGTAAAGCATTTAACTGCAGTAAAGCAATGAAGTCAACCTGCAGCGGCGGCTCCGTGCACCGGACGGGTCACTGAGGGGGTCTGTGTCTTGCGGTCTGGAGCACCACGGGAACAGAGGAGAACAGGTGAGAATGATTATTTTTTTTTTCTTCGGCTCCTTCTGAGCAGTTACTTCTCCTCTGCATCCCTGCGTGTCCTCTCCTCTGCTGCTCCGGCGGCGGCAGTGTGATGACGGCCGCTGTGTCGGTGCGGGGCTGAGCAGGTCCTCCGCCTCCTGACACCGGCCGGACTGTTCACATGTACGAGCGTCTGAAGGATGCACGTACATTTGAACAGCGAGCGGTGCAGGACCTACGGTGAGTCACATGACTGTCTGTGATGTCACCACAGGTCCTTCTGCACCCGCAAAAACTGCAGCGATAGTACGGATCGTGTGCTATCGCTGCAGTGTGTAATTGAAAGGCTGGGGGCCCTCAGAGTGTGGGAGGAGGGGCCCATCAGAGCGTGGGGGCCCTGCCCAGTCTGCCGCACATAGCGCCGGCCGTGAAAAACCGGTGGCCCCGCGGCGCTGTACACAGCCCCGCATAAATTAAGGCACGTGGGGCCCCCTGAGGGCCCGAGGCCTACCGGGGGATTCCCCGGTGCCCCGGCGGGCCAGACCGAGCCTATATGGAGCAATATAGCTGGGTGACCACAAGCTATTACTCGGCTTGAGATCATCGTGTCTGCTATTAGTGACGATGGGTACAAAGCGGGAGACCTCACCCTAAAATAAACAAAGAGATACAACTGGCACTACCGACAGCCATTTCAGAGGGGTGGATTAGTGACCCGCATTTGGTGATAGCATCCACAGCAGCCATAACAGCAGGGCACCTGCTATAATGAATAACTGACATCCGCTGATCATTTCCCTAGCTCACCTTGTGAGCCTTCACAATCATTGTTTGCGGGAAAAGAATAATTAAAAAAATAAATAAATAAATAAAATAATACAGGTAACCTCTTACCGACACTGTGTACGTCATGCCTCATGTCGGCATACTCACTGCCTGATGCCGCGGGCAGCGAGTTCCACGCATATGAGTTGATTTGAATAGCTGACATGTGTGGATATCAGACACAAATGGATCCGCTCTCCACTCGTGCCTGTTAACTCCTTACACCGCGCTGTCAAAACGTGACAGCGCGGTGTACATCGCAGCCGCAGTAAGCTCTCAGTCACCTGGCTCCATCGGAAGTTACATGTTGTGATCACGTAGATCCAATCATTGCCATGGTAACACAGGGTCATGTGATGACTCCTGTAGCTATCATAAGTCAGTTCCTCTTAGGCCCTGTGTCCACGGTGCGTTTTTTCATGCTTTTCTGCAGCGTTTTCAACTGCACTTTCTTAGTGCCCAAATGGCTGCGTTTTGATTTCCCAGCAAAGTCTATGGAAAATAGGGTTTTCCTGTGCCCACCATGCAGTTCAAAATGCTGCGTTTAATTTGCATATTTTGTGGCAAAAAACATGCGTTTTAAAAAGCAGCATGAATTGTTTTTGCCATTTGAGGTGCGTTTACATAACATAGAAGTCAATGAGAAAGCAGGGAGTAACCAAGAAACATCAAAATTCCAACGTTTTACCTGCTTTTTTGGTGCAGAAAACATGCGTTTTGGACTACTAAAACGCATGCTTTTTGCACATCAAAATAATTATTTCATATGTCCCTTTACACACACACATAGTCCGACAATTTATGTAAAGAAAATTATCATTTTATTGTTATATTTCCGTTTTTTATTAAATAACCGCTATAATTCTATTAAATCTTGCTATTTTCTTTTTTTCCATACAAATATTTATGTGTCCCTTTTTTTTCTCTTTTTTCATATTGTTTGACTGTTGTAACTTTATTTATCATTGTCTTGATGTTCAAAACGCATGTGTCAAAGTGCATTTGAAAAAGCATTCAAAAAGCGCTAAAAATGCACCAAATACGCGGCAAATACGCATGCGTTTTCAGCGCTAAAGTTCTGCAAAAGGCAACTTTGGCTAATTCAATTAAGGACAAAATGTGCATTTAGAACTGCAAGTAAGGAAAAGCAACGTGGACACATAGCCTAACAGCTGGCAGAGGGCCGTGTATGAGAGGAGAGCAGCTTTTCTTCTACAAAAAAGGAACAAGCGATCAGACTGCTGATCCTTATAATAGTAAAATAAAAAAAAGAAAAAGACAAACTTTTAAAAAATTTAAAAAACCTAAAAGTTTAAATCATCCCCCATTCACCCCATTGACAATTAAAGGGTTAAAAAAATAAAAAATATACGATATATTTGATATCGCCACATTCAGAAATATCAAAATTTAAAATATCTCATCAATAAATGGCGTAGCGGCAAAAAAATCCAAATGCCAAAATTACGTTTTTTGGTCGTTGCAAATTTTGCGTAAAATGCAATAAAAATGTAGCATCTGCCCAAAAATGGTACCGTTAAAAATGTCAGCTCGAGATGCAAAAAATAAGCGGTCGCTGAACCATAGAGCCCAAAGAATGAGAATGCTATAGTTTTCAGAAAATAGCGCAGAAAGTGTGCCACTTTTTTTGGAAAAACATCTGAATTTTTTTTAACCCATTACATAACAGTAAATCCATACGTTTGGTGTCTACGAATTCGTACTGACCTGAGGCGTCACATCGCCATATCAGTTTTACCATATAGTAAACACAGTGAATAAAATATCCCAAAAACAATTGTGCAATCACACTTTTTTTTGCAATTTTTCTGCACTTGGAATTTTTTTGCCATTTTCCAGTACATTATATGGTAAAACTAATGGATTCATTTAAAAGTACAACTCGTCCCTCAAACGTACGCTCTTATATGGCAAGATTAAAGGAACAATAAAAAAGTGACGGCTCTCGGAAGAAGGGGAGCAAAAAACAAAAACGGAATATCGCTGGGGGTGAAGGGGTTAAACAAAAGAAAATTTAGGACTCTTCCATTATCATATAAATGAATAGATTTGGAACCTTTTATTTCCATTATGTTTTCCTAAAATGCATTAAAATACTGAAACTACTGGAAATGTGAAGCAGAGCCTTAGGCGGGCTTTGCACACTACAACATCGCAGGTGCGATGTCGGTGGGGTCAAATTGAAAGTGACGTACTTCCGGCATCGCATGCGACATCATAGTGTGTAAAGGCTCGATGATACGATTAACGAGTGCAAAAGTGTCGTAATCGTATCATCGGTGCAGTGTCGGCGAAATCCATAATTACGCTGACGCAACGGTCCGATGTTGTTCCTCGCTCCTGCGGCAGCACACATCGCTGTGTGTGAAGCCGCAGGAGCGAGGAACATCTCCTACCAGCGTCACCGCGGCTTCCGTAGGATATGCGGAAGGAAGGAGGTGGGCGGGATGCTTACATCCCGCTCATCTCCGCCCCTCCGCTCCTATAGGCCGCCTGCCGTGTGACGTCGCTATGACGCCGCACGACCCACCCCCTTAATAAGGAGGCGGGTCGCCGGCCAGAGCGACGGTCGCAGGACAGGTGAGTCCATGTGAAGCTGCCGTAGCGATAATGTTCGCTACGGCAGCTATCACAAGGATATTGCAGTTGCGACGGGGGCGGGGACTATCGCGCTCGGCATCGCAGCATCGGCTTGCGATGTCGCAGCGTGCAAAGTACCCCTTAGAATGCAATGTAAAGATACTGGAATGGGGCGGAGTGATGTAGCTGAGCTGAGCGGAGGCACATGAGAGGTGCTCCCACCATCCTGCATATCCTGATATTGTTGCCTGCTCTCCCTCGCCTGCAAAGTTGTTCCTGAGGTAGGGGACACTCTCTAGAGGCCAGCGATTCCACCAGAACTGTCCCCCGACTCCTGACAGCAGATATTGTACCAACTGAGGCCGGACAGTGAGACGAGGCAGCCATCTTCCCTGCACGAGGCTTTGCAGCTGCATAGCGTGCAGCGCCGTGGAGTCCCACCACCCGGCGATCAGCTTACCCCCAGGAGGACGTGGAGGAGCTGGTGGAGGTGGCTTCACAAGTCAGCAGGGGCGAACCAGAGGGGAGATCTGGAGATCAGTGAGCGCCACTAATAATTTTATCATCAGCCGCACCGCCCGCAGCTGGCACATCAAAGGGCCAGCAGCGGTGAACGAGCCAATAACCGAGGCAGATTGGGGTGAGTGCTCTGAAAAACAGGCCCCTCAGGTCTCCCTCTGACACTGACATAATACAGAAAGATATACATTAAGACTCCACGCTGGAGAGGCCTGTATTACTCCTGATTATAACACTCAGGCGCTGTGCTGACTCGGGACTACCCTTTGCTGTAGACACGTGTATGTACAGATGTTGGGGGTGAGAATTAAGTAAACAGAAATACTTAATTCAGCCATTTCATAGACTCAGGTATATAGTTTAGTAGATGTAAACTAACACTCATATATATGAATGCTTTTGTTTCTTACTAACACGTATATATACAGTCATATGAAAAAGTTTGGGCACCCCTATTAATGTTAACCTTTTTTCTTTACAACAATTTGGGTTTTTGCAACAGCTATTTCAGTTTCATATATCTAATAACTGATGGACTGAGTAATATTTCTGGATTGAAATGAGGTTTATTGTACTAACAGAAAATGTGCAATCTGCATTTAAACAAAATTTGACCAGTACAAAAGTATGGGCACCTCAACATAAGAGTGACATTAATATTTTGTAGATCCTCCTTTTGCAAAAATAACAGCCTCTAGTCGCTTAGGCTATGTTCGCACGTTGCGTTTTTTTCCGCGTTTCTGCAGCGTTTTTAGCTGCAGCGTTTTTGTGCCAAAACGCATGCGTTTTTGTTTTCCAGCAAAGTCTATGGAAAAACCAGAAATCCTGTCTGCACTTTGCTTTTTTTTCAGCAGCGTTTAATTTGCATATTTGTGGTCAAAAACCATGCTGAAAAAGAAGCAGCATGTCAGTTGTTTTTGCCATTTCTGCAGCGTTTCATTAACATTGGAGTCAATGAGAAATGGCAAAAAGCAACCAAAATCACAATTCCTGCGTTTTTCATGCTTTTTACCTGCTTTTCCACTGCGATTTTGGCTCCAAAAATGCATGCTTTTCTGGCCAAAAATTAATGGATTCTAATGTTCCTTTACACACACACAATAACCGAAAATTTAAATGCTAAAAAATAATAAACTTTACCTATTTTTCTGTTATAATGTGCATAACCGCTATTATTTCATTATAATTGATATTTTCCATATAGTTTTATTAAAATTTTATCCTTTTTTCATTCTTTTTGACTAGTCCAACTTTATTTCTCAGTGTCTTGATCTACAAAACGCATCTGCAGAAACGCAGGTGAAAACGCAGGTAAAAAGCGCACAAAACGCACTAAAAACGCGGTAAAAACGCATGCGTTTTTAGCGCTAAAAAATGGCCAAAAGCCATTTGGTCAAAAACCAAGGGAAGGAAAACGTGCAGAATAAACTGCAGGTACTCCGACGCAACGTGCGCACATAGCCTTAGGGGCACTTTGCACACTGCGACATCGCAGGTGCGATGTCGGTGGGGTCAAATTGAAAGTGACGCACATCCGGCATCGCATGCGACATCGCAGTGTGTAAAGCCTAGATGATACGATTAACGAGCGCAAAAGCGTCGTAATCGTATCATCGGTGTAGTGTCGGCGTAATTCATAATTACGCTGACGCGACGGTCCGATGTTGTTCCTCGCTCCTGCGGCAGCACACATCGCTGTGTGTGAAGCCGCAGGAGCGAGGAACATCTCCTACCGGCGTCACCGCGGCTTCCGTAGGATATGCGGAAGGAAGAAGGTGGGCAGGATGTTTACATCTTGCTCATCTCCGCCCCTCCGCTCCGATTGGCCGCCTGCCGTGTGACGTCGCAGTGACGCCGCACGACCCGCCCCCTTAACAAGGAGGCGGGTCGCCGTCCACAGGGACGTCGCACGGCAGTTGAGTGTGTGTGTGAAGCTGGCGTAGCGATAATTTTCGCTACGCCAGCTATCACCACATATCGCTGCTGCGACGGGGGCGGGGACTATCACACTCGGCATCGCAGCATCGGCCTGCGATGTCGCAGTGTGCAAAGTGCCCCTTAGTGTAGCTTTTAATGAGTTCCTGGATCCTGGATGAAGGTATATTTGACCATTCCTGGTTACAAAACAATTCCAATTCAGTTAAGTTTGATGGTCGCCAAGCATGGACAGCACACTTCAAATCATCCCACAGATGTTCAATGATATTCAGGTCTGGGGACTGGGATGGCCATTCCAGAACATTGTAATTGTTCCTCTGCATGAATGCCTGAGTAGATTTGGAGCGGTGTTTTGGATCATTGTCTTGCTGAATATCCATCCCCTGCGTAACTTCAACTTCATCACTGATTCTTGCACATTATTGTCAAGAATCTGCTGATACTGAGTTGAATCCATGCGACCCTCAACTTTAACAAGATTCCCGGTGCCGGCATTGGCCACACAGCCCCAAAGCATGATGGAACCTCCACCATAACATATCTTAAACGGATGACAAGGGAGGAGGATGACATAATAGGAAGAAGACTCAGGGACTCAGAGGCAAGATATATATCTAACACAACTGATGGGAACAGCGCGGCTTAGTTGCATTCATATAGGACATATGTACAACACTCTGAAACTAAATCTAAGCGTAAGCTATTCTTCACCCGACAGTCATACTTTGAGCTTGGGAACCAGTCAAACAAATTACTTGCATATATGGTTAGGCAGCATAATGCTTCAAATACAGTACTGGGAATATGAAAGGCGGATGGTTCGATTGTCACATCCCCTGAGGGCATCTCACAATGTTTCTACACGTTCTATAAAACTTTGTACAGCTCTAAAAGTGTTCATGGGGTCCAGGATTGTTTGGCATATTTCAGATGTAGAATGTCAAATATTGAGTCAGTCACAACGAGAGTTTCTAGAGGCAGACATAATAACAGAAGAAGTAACAACAGCCATCTCAGATATGGCTAGAGGGAAATCTCCCGGTCCAGACGGCCTTCAAATAGACTTTTACGGCAAATATTTGTGACACCTTGGCCCCGGTCCTTTTGATATTTTTTCACACTTTTCAATTGGTGGCTCTCTATCTGCCTCTCTATACAAACCGCATATTCTTGTGCTGAGGAAGGAGGGAAAGGATCACTGGACTGTGGCTCATACCGCTCTATATCATTGGTCAATGCTGACTACAAGATTTTTACCAAAATATTGGCGTCCCAGCTTAATTCTGTTATACTAGATGGAGTGCACCCGGATGAAACAGGATTTATGACTGGGAAAAACAACTCTATAAATATTAGATGGGTCCAGTCTATAGTGCAATACAGTATGTTGGTCCCGGAAAACGAGTGGCCCTTGGCCTCACTGGACGCGGTCAAGGCATTTGACTCGGTGGAGTGGCCATTCTTGTCTGCCTGCCTCCAGAGGTTCGCTTTTGGTCCTAAGTTTAGTAATTGGATCCACATGCTGCGTAGATCCCCATCTGTTGTATCAATTCCTGTTCCGGGTGACTATTGTGTCTGTTTGGGGTAATGGAACAGGAGTCATGGGATCATTACATGAAAATATTTGTTAGGGAAACCTTGTTCATGGCTAGGACGTTGATAGCTCTAAGGTGGATGGGAGGTTCACATCCAACAGTACTGTCCTGGGTCAAATTAGTTAATTAAATCATACCCTATGAAGGGGTCGTGCGTTACAATAGGGGATGCCCAGAAAAATTCAACAAAATCTGGAGCCTGTGGAACTCCTTTCTCGACACACTTACAGAAGATTAAAGGGAATGATTGTGACATAGATCCCTCTAGGTGTTAGAATACTGTCCAGCAGTATATGGATATTGAGATGCTGTGTAGCTGTTATTGTTGCCTTTTGTTTTGTTTAGGTTCTTTGATTAGATTAAGTTGTCTGTATACTTAATACAAATCTGTTAAATGTATAAATGCTAGGGTGTATGAACAACAACACTATTTTGTTTTAGGTAAAGCAGGTGCCATGAAAACTACATGACTGCCTATTACTATGTGTAAAATGCCACCATCCATGTACCTGTAACGGTGTACATTATGTCAGCTGTACCGTGTTTGAGTTGTTAATAAAACAAAGGAAAATAAAAGATACAGATATAAATATGGCTTACCATGGCTGCAAACGGCGCCTCTTGTTGGGGACATTTATTTCCTCCCTTTGTTCGCGTTTTACTAAAATATAAACCAAAAGTGATTATGATCCTAGTTCACATACCAGAGGAGCAATCTCCAACCTTGGAAGAAGCAGAACCTATTACATACTATATGGACAAAAGTATTCGGATGCCTACACATTACACCCAGGGAAGTTATATGAAATCTCATGCTAAATCCCCTCAGTGGCATCAACCACTGAGGACTCTCCGTTCTTTTAAACAATTTTTTTTTATCTCTACTGGCTAACATGGTACAAAGATATACTTTGCCTGTAACACAATCCCTTGTCATTAACCCCTTCACCCCCTAGGCCTGAAAACACTTTAATGACTGGGCTATTTTTTACGATTCTGACCAGTGTCAATTTTAGGGCTCATGCGTATTGCACTGCAGCGTAAATGCATGTGTCCTGCGTCCCCTGCACAATCTATGTAGATTGTGCATGATACGTGCGCACGTTGCTTTTTTGATTGCAGCGATTTGAATGCTAAAATTTTAACCCAAATCCGTGCGTTCATAAAGCATGTCAATTATTTGTGCGCTTTGGATGCTGCTCCCACTCTGTCTATGGTGGGGGCATCATTGCGAGCGCATGAAATCGGCTTTTTTTCTACAGAAAAAATGCATCCATTACGCAGTGTTTCTGCAGCGATTTGAAGCGCACATGTGCTGTAAAATCGCTGCAGAATAATCAGCAGGTATGTGCGAACAAGCCCTAACAGGTAATAACTCTGGAACACTTCAGCAGATACCGGTGATTCTGACATTTTTTGTGATATATTGTACTTCATTATAGTTGTAAATTTAGGCCGATACTTTTACATTTATTTGTGAAAATATTGGAAATTTGTAGAAAATTTCAGTTTTCAAACTTTGACATTTTATAGCCATAAATCTGAGTTATGTCAGAAAATAGTTCCCACATGTCTACTTTACACCAGCACAATTTTTTAAACAATTTTTTTTTTGTTAGGAAGTTAGAAGGATTCAAAGTTCATCAGCAATTTCTCAATTTTCCAACAAAATTTACAAAACATTTTTTTAGGGACCACATCACATTTGAAGTGACTTTGAGAGGCCTAGGTGACAGAAAATACCCAAAAGTGACACCATTCTAAAAACTGCACCCCTCACATTGCTTAAAATTACATACAAGAAGTTTATAAATCCTTTAAGTGCTTCACAGGAACAAAAGCAATGTGGAAGGAAAAAATGATTTTTTTTTTTCAACACAAAAATGTTACTTAAAACATAATGGGTCGTTGGGGGGTTAATGACCGGGCAATTTTTTGCACTTCTGACAAGTGTAACTTTGACAGGTTATAACTCTGGAATGCTTCAACGGATCGTGCTGATTCTGACATTGCTTTTTTGTGACATATTGGACATCATGTTAGTGGTAGAATTAAGGTCATATTTTGTGTGTTTATTTAGGAAAATATCAGAAATTTGGTAAAAATTTTGAAAATTTCACAATTTTCAAAATTTGAAATGTTATGCCTTTAAATCTGAAAGATACTGTATGTCACACAAAATAGTCAGTAAAGAACATTTCCCACATGTCCACTTAACATCAGCGCAATTTTTGAAACAATTTTTTTTACTTAGAAAGTGTCACGATCGGGGGGGTAACAAGCGGGCGTCACACCCCTCCTCTATACCTCCCGACCGACAGACAGAGCACGTGACGCGCTCTCTAGCACCCCTCTTATAGTCAGGCCAATTATGGAATTGCCCGAAAATAAGCAAGGAGGCCGCTATTCTCCTGTGCCGAGGATTGAAGGGTTCCCGGTGAGAGTGAGGTATATATTCCTCCCGACCTCAGCGGACGGAATATATGAAAACCACCTTTAATCTCACCGGCTGCCCCACAATGATCCTTGGCACAAACTCGCTGCCACCAACCGATTTACGGTAACTATTAAGCCGAACACGCAGACGTGGGATTCAAGATCGAGATAACAGAACAGCCCAAGATTAGTTATATAATTTAATCAGCCTAAGGCACACTAGTAACTACAATATATACAATAGGGAATCTACAGAATATGCAGTTAGGTCAGAGTACAGTTACAGGCAAGGTATGGGTTACAAACAGGCATACAGTTCAAGCAGTTACCTTGTGCGTCTGGCCACAGGGGGGGCGCTGTTAGACCAGGTTTCCGGAGCTCCCTCACAGGTCTTTCCCGACCAGACCCCCGAGCAAAGAACAAGCTAAAATGTCCGAACTGTGGTTATCAACCTGGCCGAATACCTGTCCCCTCCTACCTCTGTGACCTCACAGGGAACCAATGTCACTCCCCCGGCTTTGAGTCAGGATAATATTCCCAAGGGATTATTAATCATAACTTTGCCTGAGAACGTCGTAGGCGGACGCCAATGCTCTCATTTTGACAGTTATGAATTTAGCTGCAAAACGAGAGAACTCATGGCTTGTCTGCTAGTTCCCTACTGGCCGATATCACGCCTGGGGTACTTCCCAAGGTCCCACTCCCATAAAAAAGGTGTGCCAGCATCGTCCGCATGCGGAGACACCATTTTTATGGTTGCCGTATTTATCGGACGTACGGCTCGCGAGATAGTAACCATATTTTACCGGAGTCGTTCTGTCTGGTGGCTTCAATGGCCTGGTAATGAGATAGCAACTCTTGTTACAGGGTCACAGCAGGGGGTCGTCCTGTGTCCTTTGTTCACAACTCATCTAATCTCCATATCACAGGAGATTGCCTCTGCTGTGTGAATGGGTTGTGACACCTTTCCAGATGTTGGACATCTGAGAAGGTGAGAAGGAGAAGGGGGGGGGTGTGCTACCACGGAGTGATGAGAGCGATTATGACTGGAAATCATAATTCCTCTTCATATCCCAGGATTTACCTCACACCTCCCCCCTTTTGAGGGCGCTAGGGGGCAGCACACTCCGGTGTTCCCCCGTGCGTCCGTCCGCGACCTCTCTTTGTCGGGACAGCCCGTCTGCGTTACCGTGGTCACGGCCCCTTTTGTGGCAAATGGTGAAGTTGTATTGCTGCAGCGCAAGGCTCCATCGCAACAACCTCCCAAGGGGATTGTGGTCCGTCTCCACGATGAAGCGGCGCCCATATAGATAGGGTTGCAGACGCTGCAGGGCCCACACTATGGCTAGGCATTCCTTTTCCATCGTGGAGTAGGCCACTTCCCTTGGTAACAGCTTCCTGCCCAGGTACAAGACTGGGTGCTCCTGTCTCGCCGAGCCCACCTGGCTGAGCATCGCACCGAGGCCGAAGTCACTGGTGTCGGTCTGTACTACAAACGGCCGCGTGAAGTCAGCTGCCTGTAGTACTGGTGGGCTGGACAAGGCATCCTTTAGGGCCCGGAAGTCTGTCTCGCAGTCCACTGTCCAATCGACTGCAGAGGGCAGCTTCTTCTTGGTGAGGTCTGTCAGGGGCTTCGCCAGGCTACTATAGTGTGGAACAAACCTCCTATAGTACCCATCGGTCCCCAAGAAGGACATCACCTGCTTCTTTATCCTGGGGGTGGGCCAGGATGCGATGGCTTCCACTTTCTCAGGCTCGGGCTTCAGAGTTCGCCCGCCTACCCGGTGGCCCAGGTAATGGACCTCGCTCATGGCCAGCTGACACTTTCCTGGCTTGATGGTCAAACCTGCCTGGTGGATCCGCCTGAGCACTTGTGCTAGATGCTCCAGGTGGTCCTCCCAGGTGGGACTGAAGACGGCAATGTCATCCAGGTAAGCGGCCGAGTACCCTTCAAGTCCCTTGAGCAGGGTGTTGACTAGCCGCTGGAAAGTGGCAGGGGCATTCCTCATTCCGAAGGGCATCACCGTGGACTCGTACAGTCCAAATGGGGTAATAAAGGCAGAACGTTCCCTGGCCTTGCGTGACAGCATTGAGCCCCCTGTAGTCCACGCAGAACCGAGTGGTTCGTTCCTTCTTAGGGACGAGGACTACAGGCAAGGCCCAAGCGCTGTTGGATGCCTGGATCACCCCCAGCTTCAGCATCTCGTCAATCTCCTGGCGCATGTGTTGCTGCACCTCCAGGGAGACCCGATATGCTGAACACCGGATCGGGGGATGATCCCCAGTGTCCACGTGATGGACGGCCAACTCAGTCCTTCCGGGCTGGTTGGTAAACAACCCCCGGAAGAAGTGTAGGGTGGCCCACAGCTGGGACCGCAGGTCCTCCAAGAGCTGGTGGCCAACCTCCACATCCTCAATGGATCCACCTGCCCTAACCTGGGCTAGCATATTCAAGAGGGTTTCCGCCTCTTCCTCCTCGGGCAGGTTGCACATGGGGAGCGCACATGCCTCCCGCTCATGATGTGCCTTCATCATGTTCACATGGAAGGGCTTCCGCCTTCCACGGGCAGGGTCCAGGGTGACCAGGTACGTTACAGGGTTGAGCTGCTGGTACACGAGGTATGGGCCTTCCCAGGCTGCCTGAAGCTTGTCCTGTGGTACGGGACCAGTACCCACACCTTTTGACTCACTTGGTAGGTCCTCTCACAAGAGTTCTGGTCGTACCAACGCTTCTGATCGGCCTGGGCTTGAGCCATATTGTCGTGCACCAGCTGCGTCAAGGCCTGCATTTTGTCCCGAAAGCGCATGACATACTCGATAACCGACACTCCAGGGGTGGCCACATCCCCTTCCCAAACCTCTTTCACCAGAGCCAGCGGGCCCCGTACACGTCGCCCGTACAGGAGCTCAAAAGGTGAGAACCCTGTTGAGGCCTATGGAACCTCCCGGTAAGCAAATAACAGGTGTGGGAGATACCGCTCCCAGTTACACTCGTGGGAGTCGACCAACATCTTAAGCATCTGCTTTAAGGTGCCATTGAACCGCTCGCACAGACCATTAGTCTGTGGATGGTACGGGCTGGCCACCAGATGTTGCACCTGGACTTGCTTACAGAGGGCCTCCATCAGCTGTGACATGAATTGGGTCCCCCGGTCAGTGAGCATTTCCTGGGGAAAACCCACTCGAGAGAAAATCTCAAGAAATGCGGTGTCCACCTTGTCAGCCCGAATGGACGACAAGGCCACCGCTTCAGGGTACCGGGACGCATAGTCCACTACCGTCAGTACGAAGCGTTTCCCGGAGCTGCTGGGGATGGCCAGCGGGCCGACCAGATCCACAGCCACCCTCCTGAAAGGCTCATCAATGATGGGCAAAGATACCAGTGGGGCTTTGGGGTGTGGCCCCGCCTTCCCCACTCTCTGACAGATGCCACACGAACGGCAGTAGGCAGCCACATCGGCCCCCATTTTTTGCCAGCAGAAATGCTGGTTTAACCTGGCCTTGGTCTTAGTGATCCCTAGGTGTCCGGCCATCGGAATCTCATGTGCGATCCGCAACAACTCCGTCCGGAACGGTCCCTGGGCCACGCCTCTGGTGAACCCTGCTGGACCGTGACCCGATACAGCCATCCTTTGTCCCACACCACTCGCTCCAGGTCCGAGGGAGGCTGTGCCTCCTGCTCCTTGAGAGCTTTCAGGCTGTCGTCAGCTTCTAACGCTGCCTGAAACCCCTGACTAGATGTGGCCAGAATCGACGAGACTGTCACATCTTCGGTCAGTACCCTGGGACCTGTGTCCTGGCCTCCACCTGACTCGGCTGCCACTTGGTCAGAAGGGGAAGAGCTATCGGACCTCCGGGAGGCCCCTGGGCTTCCAGCACACCCACTGCGGGTGACAGCAGCCACAGCCGCTGTTACCGTGGGTCGTGCCTGCTCCTCCTCCGTCCCTGACCAAGTCGCCGGTTCAGGCAGACCTACCTGGCTTCCTGACACACCGGTTGTGGGGGAACCCTGCACCGAGATCTTACCTGGGAGCACTTCCGCTCATGGACCAGCCCCAATCTCACCTGCCTGTTCCCCCCCCCTGCAGCAACAGAAACCCCGCGGTGAAGTCTCTGGGGACCCCGCATTTGCTGTGGTAGCCCCCACCCCACACACTGGTTCTCCCCCTGCAGTATCCTGCTCTCTGCTTATCCCTGCAGAGGGCAACAGATCCCAGCTCACTGGCTGATCACTGGTAAGGGCATTGTCACACCCTTCTCCCACCCCCTCCCCTGTCACAGCTGGAGCTGTGTGTGTGTCTGTGGTTTCAGTGTATGC